>NW_012109141.1:6536552-6537681 GCF_000951045.1 Mandrillus leucophaeus
ATATCTATACAACAGAGTAACTCTTTACAGTAGAAAATCTATTAGAATCTCATCCTGGTTCCACCACTTACTCACTGTCTAATTCTGGACAAGACATTTATTGTCTTATTAAGTTTTCTTACTAGTAAAATTAGTATGGTACCATACATATAATACCATAAATACAATACCACAAATGCCACATTTGTGGTATTGTATGGACAGAAGAGGGTCAACTACTCAAAATTCCTTGCAAACTATTTAGGATGATTAAAGTATGAGGCATTTTAAAAATACCTCAAAAGGATAAACATTCTAAATTACTTGTTTTTACATTGTTAATTATAATGGCTTGATTGCAGCATACTTTATAATTATCATACTGTTATAAAATCTGTTGCTATGACATGTTAAATTCTAAAAACCCATCAGCTTAGTCAACATTTAGAAAAATGTTACATTTCAAAAATATCCTTTATAATATCATAATAAATTATGATATAAAAGCCTAAAAACTGCTTTTTCATATATATATAATTGTACCATTATTGTAGAAAATGTTCTGTTCCCAAATCTAAGAGATGCTCTGGCTTCTAAAATGTAGGAAACCAAAATTACATTCTTGGCACATTTACCTATTATGTATAATAAACTAAGGGTCAAATTTTAGATGATGTAGTTTGACATTTGGGATGCTTGTTTGGGAATATGAGGTGAAAATATTATATCACAATTTAATTTAGTACATTACATTACTTTCATTGTTAAGATTAATACTTAAAGTTTCTATCATTGCCTCACTTGTCAGAATAAAAATAATAAAGTTGCCACAAAAAGGCAGCAACTTAGTAATGAAAAATTAATATAAGGAGAGCAAATGTATTTTTGGGCAAGGACAAATATGCTGTGTCAAGTCTTTGCAAACTTGTAGGATTCTTTTAAATGTTAAAATTAAATAAATTGATTTAACATTAAATAACAGATAACAAGTAGAACCAAGGTTTTAAATAAGTAATACATGGTCTGAATGAACAAATTTTAACTCTTAAGATTTTTTTTTAAGTAATGATTTTAGCAGTAGCAACAACAAAGCTTAAATAATGCCTTCTGATGTTTTACTATTTACAGATTTATCAAAACATACAAATTA
>NW_012109141.1:6539141-6614982 GCF_000951045.1 Mandrillus leucophaeus
TTCAAATACAAAATAGTGTATTAACGTTTTCCTTAAGTTTTATCAAGATGACAATCACTTTTTAAATGGCCCTAATCAACTGAGAAAACTCCCAAAAGCATGCACTATATGTCACTTGGCAGGCCAGCGAAGAGTCACCTAACACCAAGGTGGATGTTCCAGTAATCGATTTGCAAATATTCCGAATTTTGATTTCAGACAAGTTAGCCATAAAACCTCATTATATATACTGTGGTTTTGGAGGAAAGAAGGAAATCACAGAAAGCATTTCTGTTTCCTAGCAGTAAGAAATTATCACCCTTTATTGAGGCCCTAAGGTATCCTGGGTAAACAGTAATATAGATTATTTCCTATTCTTACAATGATTCCACAAATCATTTGACCGTGCTATGCATGAGGGAGCCGGGGTTCCAAGAGTAGAAGTCATTTTCCAGTTGGACAAGGAGTCCAAGCCATGGTTCACCTAAAGATCCTCTCTGGTTCTATTTCTGAGCTCAGAAACCAGTAAACAGGACCACATATCCACTTGCAATAGCAACTACCAGATTCTGAATCCTATATTGCATTATAGCAAAGATTTCATTTATGATTTTGGTTTGGTTTTACATCTTTTAGGGTTTTTTTCCCTTTTTGTTCTGTTTCTGTCTAAGGCAAATTAATTCACAAGAGAGGCAATTTCTGTAGAATCACATTTAAAAGTCTGGCAACTCCATTTTAAATGAGTCCATATTATCGATATCACCCCTTGTATCCTTTACCAGTCTTCCTCTATGTCTTAGAATCACAAATAAGAATTGGAGGAACCCCTTCCTAAATGAAAATCTACTTCCAATCTGTCCATAGTTAAATATAGCCTAGGGATAGCTCAGTCTCTTTTTGACCAAGAGTCAACAGTACAATAAATGATTTTAGTGATGTGTAATGTCATACATATTTTAGTTGCTTTCTTTTTATTTAAAATACTTGGAGAATTTCTAAAAGTAAAAGTTGCCTCACTAGTTTGAAACAAAATGTGTGCCAAAGTTAAATATAAAAGAAGAGAGTGGCCAAAATGCTATTTCAGATTAAACATGAATCAAAAGCAATGTAAGCATTTTTTAATGCATCTATTTCTAAATAAGTCAGTACATATTAGAATGACAAGTGAAAATACATTTGTAAATACTTTGATTATGTTCTGGTAGAGAAAACTTACAAACCTCACAAGTAAAATCTCTTAAGGGGATGCTTTGGACCCTAGATTTCACAACAACCATGCACTGCCTCAAAAGTGCTCAATGATCTTATAGAATTAATACTTTCCCCATCTCAATTAGAAGTAATAATCATCTATACATAACTTAGGAACTATGAAAACTAAACATAAAAATAAACATGTTACTGTTATCCCTGCAAAATGAGAAATGTTTCATGAAAGTATTCAAGCCCAACCAGAGAAAAGCCTTGATTTAAAACCAAAACAGGAAAAAGATACCCTTCTTTCACTCCCATGCCAAACACTGACATGCTACCATGGATTTCTTATAAAATCAAGGAAGTGTGAAGCTTTACAGGATGAGTGCTTACCAAATCTGAGAAGTGAAACACAATAGAGCTGGTAAAATGTGGATCTTGTTCCAGGGATAATAGGAACAAGGGGTTTATATAAAGCATCTATAATGGGACTTAATTTTACCAGGCACAAACTACACTCTCAAGCGTGCTCTATTATTAGGAAGAAATATGCAAACACACAATACTTAACAAGATCTGCATTAGAAAAATGAATGTATTATAAGGGAATTGTAATTAAACACGGGAGGTAAGTGCTCTATTTGCAAAATCTCTCCTAGAAGTAATTTTAAAAGTAGACAAATTATCTTGGCACAGAAGTTGCCAAACAGGTATTCTCAAGGATTTCAATTGATCTCAGTATCCAAGAAACATGAAACCTGCTGACACTGCCTAACAAGCTTTTCTGCTCAACTGAGAATATGCTTTGTGTTAATCCATATATTTGTTTTCTCTAAGGAATTAACAAGCATTATTTGTAGACACTCTGATGGTTCAGAAAAAAATAGCAACTTAGCTTCAATTATTAGCATTGAGTTGTAAAGAAGAAAAAATTTATATATAATTTAAAGGAGGAAAATAGTGGGATAAGAGATGGTAAAATGAATCAGAACTGGAGAATGATGCACAAAGAAAGAATAAAATTGTGACAAAGTATTAACCAGCACCCCTCTTAAATCATCATCTTTTATTCCACATCTGTGCTAAGAATGATTTAGCATAACCATTTTGTGTTTTATGTATGTTGCTCTTCTCATATCTGGGTTTTTAGGGGGAAGTTGAATTTTCCAAAACAGATACACTGATGAATTCTTTGAAAAATAAAAAAAATGAAGACTAACAATTAGCTTTTTTGTAATTAAACCAGAAGTACATATGCATTGACATTAAAATTTGATCACCTAGACAAAAGGATTACTCTTATAACTGGGTAAGCTAATTCTTTTTTTATTCATCTTTAAAGTCAGCAGTTTTTATTGGCTTCTCTATTCACCACTGAGTTATAATGACAACTGTGGTGATAGATCAACCGCCCATAAGTGTGTTTCTTTGATTCTGGAGTGGTATTATTTATTCAGTTTATCTATCATTGGACAAATACTAGTGTTTATTATACATAGATACAGATATCCAGATATACACATTTTGCCAGTGTATACACACAAAATTGATCTTCTATCCAGCAATATCTCTAAACTCTCAGAAAATATATCTTGTAGATTATTTTGTGTTTTGTAAATAGATAATTGTATCATTTTTGATCATTGTAATTTTGTATCTTTCCAACTCTTATAATTGTATTTATTTGTCTTCTTTTGTGGAAGTGGCTGGGACCTGAAGTAAAATATTAAACTGATAGCATGCTTCCAATCATTATTAAGTAAAACATTTGCTCTAAAATGTTGCTACTTGATACCAGATTTTAACAGTCCACTTTGATTGCTGCTGGGTTAAAGTGTTTTTCCCTATAAGCATAAATTTAGTTTTGGCAAATGCTTTTTAAATAACATTTGAGATAACCATGCCATTGATTTTTGCTTTTAGTCTGTTTAATGTGATGATTTGCATAATAGATGTTCTAACGCTATAATATGTCTTCCACTACTGTGACAAAGCAATTTTTAATTACTAAATTTAAATTAATATTACTTGCACTTGATGAATGTATTTGCTACTAAATTTATCTGTGAAATTAACTGTAATTTTCCTTTCTTCTATTATCTTTCTTTGGATGCAGTAGTAGAGTTAAATTAACACATTGGAAAAAGTTGGAAAGTATTTCTGCTTTTCTCTTCTCTGGAAGAGGTCCTTAAAAATTGGAATCATATATCCTAAATAGTACAGCTTGTGCATAAACTTTTCTGATACTGGAGTTTCACTGCAAGAAGAGTTTTCATTTATTATATTTTAATTTAATTACTTGCTGTTACAAATCCATTCAGCCTTTCTATTTCTAAAGTGTCATATTGGGTAAGCTATATTTTTCTGGTCAATAATTTGTTTCATGTAAGGTTTCATTTTTATTAGCAGTGTCTCTTCATGGTGTTTCCTTATATTTGTAAATCTCTGCCTTATCAAAAGCTATGTCTACTTTTTATTACTAGTAATTTCTAATTATAGCTTCTTGATTAATTAGTTATTTTTTCCAAAGAATTAACTTCCGGCTTTGCTATCTCTATTAAAATTTTAAAAAATTATTTGATCAATTCCTAGTATTGTCATTCTTCTCTTCTTACTATACTTTTCTTCTGCCACTTTTTTAACTTTTAAAGTAGAATATTAGCTTATTTGCTTTTTTGTCTTTGTTATTTTTGTTATTCTGGATACTCCAAGAAGCAATTCTACAATTCATTGTAGAAATGTAATAAATTTATTAGGGAGAATGCCTATGAGAAAAAAATGGAGAGGAAGACAAGAGAGGTGGGGAATAGTCAAACTGTAATGCAAGACTGGCTTTGAGTGAGGGAGAAGCAGTAAAGAAGGGAGGATGCTTTGAAGCCCCTGAGACCTCAGTGCAGTCTAAGCAAAGTTATGCAAGACCCTCAAGGGGTTTTTGAGTCAACATCAGTAGCCAGAGGAACATCACACCTCCCAGGCACAGAGAGGTCAGTGTTAGGCTGGGAGCAGCCTGTGGAAAGCAAGATCTCATTTCCTGGTTTCAGAACGTAGCAGCTGGGTTCTGACTTAACTATACTCCCTGTAATTGAGATACGAGAGGCATTGTCTAATGCCAGACACAGCTATTTCCTTATATATGTATTGATGTTATACCTATTGTTAAGCTTTGCAGTATCCCTCAAGATTTCAATGTTTTTATCTTTCAGCCTTAAATTGCATTAAATTTATTTATTTGCTAGACTTATTTAGATGTCTGTTTTGTAATATCCAAGTAAATTAGTTTCTTAAAGTAATTTTTTGTAATCAATACAAAAATAGATGACTATGGCTATAAAATAGTATCCTTTGAAAATTGCATAGTTTAAAACGTGAACACATACTAAATCTCAATCTCTCAACCCAACCTCCAAAGATCAAAACTGAGAAAAAAATAAAATCACTGGTAGCTGCAAATCTGTCAACATAATAAAGAGGCTTAGACTTATAGAATCTTGATTGATATGTAAGAGGTGCAATAAATGTCTGAGGGCAGCAGAGCTTTCTCTGGAGACCACGGGGGAGCAGAGTCAGATAGGGATGGTGCAGGAAGAGAAAACATACACTATGCTGGATGTCCTGTAAAGGTAGCCACATCACCTTAAGCAGGGAAATAACTGAGAACAGGTCTCAGACTTGGGGAGCCAGAACACAAGCTACTATCAGAAATGTAATAAAGGAGATTAGAAAGCCCAAGGGTAATTGTTTTCAGGTTTTTCAAGCTCATGAGTAGCACTCTAGATTGCAAGGGGTATCTTGGAAAGCAGGGGTGTCATTTAGAAACTTCCTGGAAAGGGACAGTAGGAAAGCAAGAAGTTGATACTAAGGGAATTATCAAAGAATCATAAGATAAATTTATTTTCATCCCCCCTACCCAAAAGCCTGAATTTTAAAAAAGTGTCCCTTCACTATATCGACAAAAGAGGGCACACTACAACTAAGATATTAAGTATACAACTCAAAATTTTTATTATTCCACTTTCCCCCATAGAACCTACCTGTTACCACTTATTCTTGCTATCCTAGGAAAATCCTACCCAACTGTTATGGACTGAATTGTGTTCCCCCCAATATTTGTGTTTAGAAGTCTTATCCCCAGTGTGATTGTATTTGGAATTAGGTCCTATAAATACGTAACAAAGGTTAAGAGGATTCATTAGGGTGGGGCCTTAATCCAATGGAACTGATGTCCTTATAAGAAAAGGAAGATGCACCAGAGATCCCTCTCTCCACGTGAGCACAGAGGAAAGACCATGTAAGGACACAGTGTTCAGACCATACTAGACAATATTCACTATAACACCCTAAGAAAATTAATTCATGATTCTATAATGTTAAAGAGAGAAAAAGAGACAAAGAAAAAAAGAAAGTAAGAAAAACTACTGGGAAGGGCAGAGAAATGGTAGCTCAAAACTGTAAACAGGTAGAATAACTTTTGCAACTACCAATTATAATAAATGTACATAAAGATCATCAGTGGGTTTCAGAATCACTAGATAAAGGGTTTCTGGAGAAAACGATACATTCAGGAATCAAAGCGTTCTACCACACACGACTTCCAATGTCAAAGTGAGTATGATATTGGAGAAAGCTGGCAGTCCACACCTTAACCAAGTGATTCTATTTAGCATGGGTAATAGCTGAACAACATGGCATTGTTTCTCTTAATATGAAGCATTAGGAAATCCATGGAGATGTTATATATTATCCTTACTAAAAATACGTTAACCTGAGTCTAGTCTGTCGATCAGTGGTTCTCAACCATGATGATTTTGTCCTGAGAAGACATTTAGCAAAGTCTGAAGATGATTTTAGTTGTCACATCTGAAGAAGTACTACTGGCATCTGGTGGGTAGAAACCAGGAGTACTGCTAAACATCCTACAATGTACAGGGCGGCACCCCACAAAATGTCAATAGTGCCAAGGGGGAGAAATCCTGCTCTAGACTTAATTCTTGTTTGCAGGAAATACAGAACATAGAAGAATAAAGGATACCATTAACAATCAATTAGACCAATACAGAATATAGCATATTGTACCACTGAACCTATCTGATTGTTTAAAACACCACTTTCAGGGGAAATAATGAGAGAATCTATTCTAAACTAAAAGCAATTAGGAAGATATAACAGCAGACGCATTAACAAAACTAGACTGGAGGCTGCTTTACAATAATGCCTATAAAAGACATTCTAGGAAAAAGCGAATTTATGAATTAGCTATTGATAATATTAATAATTTATTAATTTATTCAGTTTGAACATTATGATCATGTAGGTAAATGCCATTATTCTAGGGAGATGCACGTTAACACGTTTGAGACAGGCATCATGATGACTGCCCCATGTGTTGAAATAGTATACCTACAACAGACAATAACCTTAAAAGATAAAAGATAGTGCTGATTTTAACATTTATTAAAGTTAGAAATATACTTTTTTAAAGAACATAGATAAAGAAAAACATATTGCAATAGTAGCCTATGTAGGAAATGGTATGGAAAAATATGCAGAAAATATAAAATGAATGATTGAGCACAAAGAGAAAGGCTTTGTAGAAACCAGTGGTGATTGTGTGCCATAAACTAAAGCAGATTGCCTAAGAAAGTTGTCTGTGTCTGAGTGCTAAATAAGTAAAAAGTAAACCTATTTATTAAACATAAATATAAACATATGCCTTGGGTATTAAGATATCACCATCACTCCCAGGGTCCTGCTTGCAGATTTTTATTTATACTCTGGCACAGACAGACAAGTTCTAGATAAAACATGTTTTCCCACTGCACACTATAAATATGTATTGATTTTGATGTTTCAAGCTTGTATTTACCTGGTAAGTTTAAAACTTCAGGACGCGGGAAAAAAAAATATTGTGTTAGTTGTGACATCAGCATTAAAGGTACACTTGAGTGAAGATTTACATCCGTAGCCTAAGTTTTCTCTTCTAGGAGTGGAAAAACATTTTGCAAGTGCGAGTTAGTTGAAAGGATCGATGACTCAAATATGTCAGTGAGCCAAAGTCCAACACGGACATTTGTCCAAATTCAAAAACAAATGTCAATGCCTATGGATCGATTACATAAGACTCTTCAGCTCACCTGACCTTTTTACAGAAAGGTTCTTAACATTTATGGTAGAGGATAGGATTTCCCAAACGATTAGATAAAGGTCAGAGCATACACTTGAGTGTCGTTTGAAATTTAGTTTTCAATAATTATGTATCATCAGAATTCAAAATCATTTGTAGTGAAAATTTTAAGTGGCTCTTGTCTAGAACCTGGCATATATCCTTTGAGCTTCCTATTACGCTTGCTTTTACCTCAATGCTCCACCTCACTGCTGCGCTCCGCATTCTCTCACCTCCACAAAGTAAAATCGATGGGAGAAGGAAGAATCTCCTTCCTTCTCTTGCCAGCAGTCCTAGTGTCAAATAAAGGAGTAGGTTAAAATGACAACTGCTCCTACTCAACCTAGATTAATGGATAGAGCATACATGAGGAAAAGCCTTTGTGGGGGCCAAGATGTTTAACTATAAAAAGAGGAAATATAGAATGAGTATTGAAAATTTTAAGGACCTAGAAGCTAAAAAAGCAGTGGTCAGGATTGTGGGATTGTCTTATAAGTCATTGGTACTGAAATAAGTAAAGAAAGGCTTGAACTCTAAATGTCAAGCAAATGACTAGCTTCTGAGAGCAGATTATTAAAGGAGTATAGAATCACTTTGCTGGGGTCCATTGAAATGAGTGAATGTCAAACTAGATACATGGAGTAAACACCAACATTATTAAGCAAGGCAGTAGAAAGTATATGGTAAAGGATTCCTTTGACCAATTAAAATGGTTACTATGTAGTCAGTGACAAGATTTAATGAAATCTTTTCTAGAACAAAAATTTCAATGGACTCAGGAAAAAAAGTGCATTCACTCTATTTGAAAAACAAACATTGAACATATAAAATGATTCATTATCTTCATAATATATCAAGAATATTTTTAAGCTTATAAAATAATTTAGGTTTCTACTTAAGGAAGTTCAATTGAAGATTTCTTCCATGTTAAAATTGAGTTCAACAATAGGTTCAAGATCACTTTTTTGTTGCTGTTAATATTCAAATGCTTCATCTTCCAAATAAATAGGTGGCATTTACTGAAGATTTAATGGTTGTATGTAATTTATAAATCATCACCCTTATTTTAATGTGAAGGCCTATTATCTCCATACCATGGCTGAACATAATATATGGTATTATTTGTCCTATTATATATCGTTTCATTAATTATAATGTCTATTATTTTTGAGAATGTCTAGTGAGATAAGCACAGTCTTAAGCTGTTTGCCTTTGTTAATTCACTTACTCCTCTTCTATTTATATTTTATATATTCTCCCAAAGTTCTGCAATTACAGGAGTGAGCCACTGCCCCTGGCCACGTATTCTATCTTAACATTGTAAAAATATATATATATATTTACAGGTGACCAA
Source organism: Mandrillus leucophaeus (assembly GCF_000951045.1). NCBI lineage: Eukaryota > Metazoa > Chordata > Mammalia > Primates > Cercopithecidae > Mandrillus > Mandrillus leucophaeus. Next base: position 6,547,829 of record NW_012109141.1, read on the forward strand.
TGTGGTACACTATAATTGCATTTATTTTGCTATTATAATTTTATGTTTCCTGAAGTTATGAAGTGCCTCATAGTTTCTTGCTTAGTTTTCAATGTAGTTACTAATCTGGAACATTTCAGTGGAAGTATACATTTCCTAGAAATACTGACATACCCAGAACATAATATGAGTGTCACTTCTGTTTTATTTTGAGACATCTTTTACCTGGAATCAACTTTCATCATAATCCTGGAAATATTCTTGAAGTCTTTTCTATTTAGTTCTACTTCGTAATTCATGTTTCCTATGTCATTTTGCGAACTGCAAAGAGGTTACAACAGTTGATAATTTTTGGAGATTTGATAGGTCTTATAATAAATTATTCTAATCTATATTATTATTGTAAATTGAGTATGTGTAGAATTCTAAGATGTAAATCACTTTCTTCAGAATTTTAAACATTTACCTACATTGTTTTATAATTTCTGGAGTTGTTTGTTGAGAAGTCTGATAATTTTTCTGATTTCTGATTATCTATATGTGCTCATTTATTTATCACTGCTTCCTTTCAGGCAATTTATTGTATTCCAGTGTTATGAACTTTAATGAAATGAACTTTGCTCTGTCTTTTTGGTATTATTATGCTACTTACTTGGATGGATATATTCATCTAAACCATCATGACCTTCATTTGGAAGAATTTTGTTTTTCTAATTCTCTCGCTTTTAAACTTCTTTTTTAAGGATCTCTTAATTTGGGGGACTAACTGCTAAATTAATGTTTAAGAAACTCCCTTTTTTATTATATCCTTGTCTTTGTGGTTTACTTTCTGTGTGACTCATTCAACTTTCAACTCCAAATTATATATTTAATTTTCATTTGTGCTATCATGTATCCATGTCCTAAGAGCAGCATTTTTGTTTTCTCCATGTTACATAAAATGTATTTTGAGGGTATTTTGAGGGTAATCAGTGTTTTTGCTCTTCGGATATTAGATGTAGGGCTTTTAATCTACTTTTTGAGGGTATTTTGAGGGTAATCAGTGTTTTTGCTCTTCGGATATTAGATGTAGGGCTTTTAATCTACTTCTGCTACCAGAATTATTTTTTAAAAATAAATTGCATTGTATATATTGTATGCTACATGATGTTATATGTATATAGAGAGTGGCAAGGCTACTGTAGTTAAGCAAATTAGCATATCCATCACCTCACATAGTTACCTATTTTTTGTTCATTTATTTTGTGGCAAGAACAGTTAAAATGTATAGCTACATTCCAAACACTGGGATTGAAGAGAAAGTAGGAAACAGTATCTATATTTAATTTTCCAGATGTAAAAAGTTAATTCTCCTCTTTGGCTCCTCTTGAAAATGTGGCAATCCTTTTATTGTGTTTGTAAAGGTAAGTAATTCTGTATATGAGGTAGTGAGAAAAAACATTTAAATGAAGTATGAGCCTGGAATAATAGTTACATTCTTGGTTTATTTAGGAGCTAAAATGAATAAATTGGTTACATGTCTACAATAACTTAACCCGGTTTCTATCAAACATGATCATATATCACTCTAGAATCTAGAAATAAATCAATGGATAGTGTAGGAAATAATCAATCCTTTTAAATGTGGAGACTGATGTGAAGGGGAAAACAGGGATATTTTATTAAAACTATCAGTTGTCACTGGCTTTGCTCGTTTCTTTGTCAGGTTTTGGGCTTGAAGTGAATGAGAAGTATCACGACTTCCTTAGGAGAAGGAACATGTTGCTAAAGTCATTGCAAGAAAAGAGATTGGATTCTCTGACACAGATCATCTCTCATTTTATTTCTCAAAGCTATAAGGCATTATTGCATACTGTCTGAGTGGTAACAATAATTGTCTTGTTTGTTTATTTATTTATTTATATTTTCATTCGTGTGGCTAAAGTGCAGCATGCAAAGTCAGCTTTTGCAATGCAAATTATCATTAGCTCTTTAAGGACATTTGATTTTTAAAATCTTATTAAAACAATAGTTAAAATATTTAAAAAATATTTTTAAAAAGAAGTGTTCCTATTATTATTTAGCCGCATTATATCAAAAGATGTATTATAACTCCTTTTGCTTGATTTATGTGTTTTTGCTTAGGAGTCTAGCATGGGAGAATTATATTCTCAAAAATGTACAAATAAATTTATAACAATACAATGAACAAATACATAAAATGTTTAGTTAATTTTTGGTGGTGTAAAACAGCATCACATAGTGGTCAAGGGTGTGAGGTTTAATGAGAGAGAGAGAGACAGAGAGAGAATGGGAAAGGTAAATTATAAGGAATTGGCTCATGTAATTATAGAAGCTAGGTCCCAAGATTTGTAGACAGCAAGCTGGAAACTCAAGATGTTCTGATGTTTCAGTCCAAATCCAAAGGTTGGAGCAGATCAAGGCTCCAGCTCAGGCAGTTAGGCATCAGTAGTTCCCTTGTTCTCAGCCTTTTTGTTCTATTTAGGTCTTCAATTGTTTGGATGAAATCTACCCACATTAGGGAAGGCAATCTGCTTTACTCAGTGCACCCATGCAAGTGTTAACTGCATCCCGAAGCATCCTCACAGACACACCCCACACCCAGAATAATATTTGGACAAATGTCTAGGCACCCTATGGCCTAGCCAAGTTGACACATAAAATTAACCATCACATTATCTTATAAAATTGATATGTTGATTAAATGAAATCTAATGTTTTAAGTCCATACAAGGCACATGAGACCTACAAAGTATTCATAAACATTAGCTCTAAATATCTAGTGATACTCAATCTGAACAGAGTATTTTAATAGATCTTTATGCATCTTTCATTAATTCTCAGTATTTAAGACAAGGATGTACATATTAAATAGTTTTGCTTCTTTGAAGGGAAAGCTTCTTGGCCTAATTCTTTTTCCTTTCATCCCTGTTCATCTCCAAATGACATCTTCCACTCATTGGTTAATAAAATAATTGCAAAGCATAATTGTTTTGATTTATCACTGGTCTGAGTTATTTCTTCAGTAAAGCAATTATTCTCTTGATGATTTCTAGAAAGCCTAAAATCAGAGACTCAAATATGAACAGAAGATACTTTTTCTATTTTTCAGGGCATTTGAATCATTGCTAACTACACAGAAAGAAATGCCTCAACCTATAAAACCCAATTCCAGAACAGTTGTTTTGAACTCGAACAGATCAATACTGAAAATAAAAACCAATACAGTACATCACTGTTAGAAATAATTGTTCCAATAACTACTTGTGACTACTAGGATTAAAAAGTACATCAAGCAATGTTTTACTAATGCATACATTTATGGAAGCTATTTAATTAACAACATTTTCTACTGCTTAAATATTCAAATGCAGGAGAATTTCTAATAGTATTTGAGAGAAACAATTTACTCCATTAAAGAAGTAACTCAATTCAACAAAAGGTTTAGAGGACAGTGAATTTCTCCAATTCACCCCGAAAGTAGAGTTGTTATATGAAAATGGGGCTTATCTTCATGACTTAGTTGCCCAGTCACTAGTTTTCTTGATAGTTCTGTCCTTCAAATAATCTTGCCAGTCTATACTTGTGACTGTCTTAGTCCATTCAGGCTACAAAATATCATAACCTGGGTAGCTTATAAACAGTAGAAATTTATTTCTCACAGTTCTGGAGCCTGGAATCCGAGATTAAGTTGCCAGTAGATTTTGTATCTGGTGAGGACCTGCTTTCTGGTTCATAGACAGCGCCTTCTCCCTATGTATTCACATGGTACAGGCTTGAGCTAGCTCTCTGGGGTCTCTTTTTTAACGGCATTAATTCTAATTGTCCTCATAACCTAATCAACTCCTAAAGGTCCCACCTCCTAATACCATCACTTTGGAAGTCAGGATGTCAGTTTGGGAAACACACAGCCATTCAGACCATACTAGTGACCAATGTGTTTTGAGTGCATCAAACGTAGTCATATCTAGGCCGGGCATGGTGGCTCATGACTGTAATCCCAGCACTTTGGGAGGCCGGGCCAAGTGGATCACTTGTTTTAGGAGTTCAGGACCAGTCTGGCCAACATGGTGAGACCCCTGTCTCTATTAAAAACAAAAAATGCAAAAATTAGCCAGGCCTAGTGGTGTGCACCTGTCGTCCCAGCTACTTGGGAGACTGAGGTGAGAGAATTGCCTGAGCCCAGGAGGCAGAGGTTGCAGTGAGCCCAGATTGTGCCACTGTACTCCAGCTTAGGTGACAGAGTGAGATCCCATCTCAAAACAAACAAACAAAAAAGGAGTCAAATATAGAAGAAAACATATTCCAAATGAATATAGACAGCTTTGCCCTTCCTCCATTCTTATTTTACTTTTTCTTTTGACCTTCTAGAAAGTTAAAATAGAAAGTTCTCTTTTTTGATATGTGCTTTGTCCTTATCTTTCCCTCATTCATTCAGCTAATGGCCATTGTTTGAGCGATTGTGAGCCACGCCCTATTGCAGAATGAAGCTAAGAACTCCACCACCTAAACTGTCAGGCCCTTTCCTTCCCTTTTTATGCCATGCTCATATTAATCAGGGATTTCAGCAGAAGAGAAATGTAATTGTTTGTTTGATTTAAGGCATATGTTTTCAGAAGGTGTCAGTTCATAGGAAAACATGTTTTCTAAGAAAAGCATTTGATGATAATGATGGAAAGGTTCTAAGTCAATGACCTCTTGTGTAAAACAGAAAATTTCTCTCTACTGGAAATCAGAATCCTTGTTAAACACAACCATAAGAGTGTTAGTAAAGCAGTTTTGGATTGGAAGCATTTGAGAGTAACAATTGATATGATGACATAAAAGAAATTAGCATTAGTGTAGATTTGCTAAGTTGACTTGTGACCTCATGGGAAGCAGTAAACAGGGTCTTAGAAGAATTGCACAGAACTTACAGGAAAAGTTCAAACGTATGTGTTTGTGTCCTAAGGAAGATAAGAGCTGGAGGACATCATATTAAAGATCTCAGGTAGCTTGAAGGTGTCGAACACTAGATGTGTTGAGATTGGCACTAAAATGTGCACAGTTTCCAAAGAAGGGAGGTGGGCTATTCCTAAGACAAGCTAATATTTACAGTTGTAATTGATACAGTCCCTTCTTTTCCCACTCACCTCACAATCATCATTGAGCTCTTCTCTATGTAATAGAAGACAGTAAGAAACTTGAAGGTGGCAAAAAACCTCAGATTGTAATTTAATCGTCAACCCAAGTTAGCTCGAAATCTTTTCAGAAGATGTAGCTACTAAGAAAAGCTACTACTGATGTGCTATCAAAGATTATTTTCAGTATTTTATTTTGAACTATATAGTTTAAATGTTTTGAAAGAAATACCTGTTACTCAAGGCGCCTAATATTTCCTGAATAAATGATAACAGGCTTTCACTGGTTATTCAACCTTCTATTTATCAGATTTCTATAAATGCAGAATAAGTAACAGTTTTATTCTTGAAAAAAATGAATATTTAGACTTGTATTTATCTAAATGACCAGAAAGTATATTTAACTGTCACAGCTTGATTCTGTTTTCCCAGACTGTTATTTTTCTCCAATGGTTTATTCATATCAAGTCTTATTTTATATATTCTGTTTCCTGAGTTTTGTCAATATAAACCCAGAATGTTTAAATCTATATCACTAACAGACTTCTGAATTAACCTGCTTGCATTCCTCAATATCCTGCTCCAAAATCATATAACCATTTCTAATATATTCATCATATTCTCAGTAATTGAAATCTCTTTGCTAGAACATGTAAAGTCAATAAGAGGAATGGAGATACAGGAGAGTTAAATCAATTCAGATCAACACTTACTGTGGCAATCTCTAAAAATTAAATTATGACACCGGAGTTCTAATTATACAATATCCTTCATGTCAAAGATAAGGCTATTTAACTATGTCAGTAAATAAAATATCTGGTATTTTATCTAAAATTTCTGACTAGGTTAATCCCCCTAGCCTCATTCACATTTGCTGTATAGCTCCCAAACTGTTGACAACTTACACTAAAAGGTATGATCTCTGATGAATACTGTACCCCTTGCTGAAGGCTGTTCTCTGAAGGCAAGTCCATTTCACATTCCACACCATTGAGTTACCAGAACACAGCATAGCAGATACCATACAATATTTGCAGAACTAAAGATTAAATTTATAATTTAAGAAAACATCCTGAAAATATTTTTATTTTCATTTTTAGCACAAAACCAAAATATTTTTCTTCCCTCTGCATACCTTAAAAACATCTAGTGGTGAATTGCTCCCAGTCAGAACATACTGCTCTTCCAGTGATCAAAATACCCCCAAAATCAACACACTTTCTGATATCTACACTAATGTAAGAAGAAAAGGAGAAGTGTTTCCTTCTTTGTCAATATTCCCATGTACCACCCTTTCCTACAACATTTTCTCTAAATTCTGCAGCGTCCTCCCTTCTTACATGCTACCGCCCTTTTCAGATATTGTTCTTACCTTCTTTTTTTTGTTTGTTTTGTGTTTTTTGTCTTGTTCTGTCACCCAGGCTGGAGTACACTGGCATGATCTTAGCTCACTGCAACCTCTGCCTCCCAAGTTCAAGCGATTCTCCTGCCTCAGCCTCCTGAGTAGCTTGGATTACAGGGGTCCCCCAACATGCCTAGATAATTTTCATATTTTTATTAGAGACAGGGTTTCACCATGTGACAGGGTTCACCATGGTCTCGAACTCCTGAGCTCAGGGAATCCACCCACCTTGCCCTCCCAAAATGCTGGGATTACAGGTGTGAGCCACCACGCTCAGCCTTGTTCTTACCTTTCTACCTGGCTCTGCACTTTTGCCTGGCTAACTGCTCTTCACCTTACCCATCTCATTCACTATATCTCCTCTTTATCCCCACACAAATAACTGTGCTTCACCTATAAGGCTATATAACATATTGCATTTAATTGACTTGGATTGTTTGTGTCTGTGGCCATCAATACATCACTTTGTAGAATCTTTAGTGCTTAACATGGGAGATTGTTGATTAATATTTGTGGAGTAAATAATTGGGTTGTATAATGAATGAACATATGAACTTATTTTTGTTGTCATTTGGTTTTGTTTTTTACTTCACTATTACTGCATTTTACCTATTCAGACAGAATCTAATTGACTTTCACATGGAGAAAGAACCTTTCTAAGCCCCCATAGATAATACAATCTTCCTGGGTGTGAAAAAAATTGTGTAACAAATACTTATGTTTTACCTTGCATAAGCAAAATAAATAGGGTTGCTTATATAATCACTACTTAAATTTCAAAAAAAATTAGGATATTTGAATTAAATTTTCATTTTTGGCTGTCGATTCATAGGCAGTTGAAAGAAAAGATAAATTCCATGTGCCTTTTACCCTGAGCCCTCCAATGGTAAACGCCATATGAAATTTATCTTTGGGACCCAAGAGACCTGGATCTAAGTTCTTATCCTAGTATTGATTGAGTGCCTACTATTGTGTACAATTTTTAGTACTTTACAGTTATGAATGAATGAATCCTTTAGATAGGCTGTTAAACAGCAGTACATTAGTACAATACCAAAGTCAGACATTGACAATTATGCAAAGAATTTGACACAGTGAAATGCAGAATGCTTCCATCACCACAAGGATGCATCATGTGGCTGTTTTTTAGCCACAGCACCCACTCCCTTCACTCCTGTATTCCTGAAAACCATTAATAGGTTCTTCATTTCTAAATGCTGAATATATATATGATTATATGTAATCATATATACAAATAAATCATGTATATATAAATAAATCATATATATACATAATCATGGACTATGTAGTCTTTAGGGATATTTTTCACTCACAATACTTCAAGAGATTCACCCAGATGGTTGCATGTATCAAGAGTTCATTCTGGTTTTTTGCTGAGAAGTAGTTCAAAGTATGGATGTAATTGCTTGTTTAATTATTCACCCATGAAGATCACCTGTGTTGTTTCTAAGTTTTGGCATTTACATATAAAATACTCAAGATTTACCTATAAGTTTTGTGTGAATATAAGCTTCTATTTTTATGAAGTAAATACCTAGGAGTCCAATTGCTTGATCATATGGTAGCTGCAATTTTGAAGACTGTCAAACTATTTTCCAATGTGATTGTATCATTTTACATTCCCTCTAGCAATAGGTGAGTAATTCAATAGCTGTGCTATTACCACCATTTAGTATTGTCGCTATTTTGATTTTAGCCATTCTGATAGGTGTATAGTTTTGTCCTATGGTGGTTTTAATTTCCATTTTCCTGATGACTAATATGTTGAACACCTTTTCATATGCTTATTTACCAAAGACAATTTATCTCAGTTTTCCTCATCAGAGAATGATCTGAAAGATATTTTCACTGGATATAGTATTTTGAGTTGACAGCTCTTTTAGAACCTAAATAATTGTATGTCACTTCTTTCTGACTTCCAGAGTTTCTGATGTGATAAGCCCTGTTATTTGGATTTTTTCCCCTGTGTATATACTGTAATTTACCTTTTAGGTGCTGTTAAGATTATTTTTTCTTATGTTCCATAAGTTTGACTATGATGTGTCTTAATATCAGCCTTTTTGGGTTTATGCTGTCTGGGATTCACTAAAATTCTTGACTCTAGATTTGATCCTTTCATTTGAAAGTTGGGAAGTTTTCATCTATTTTTTAGTACTGTCAGTCCTACACTATTTTTCCTCTCACACTGGCCTCAAATTACATGAATGTAATTTTTTTTTAATCACCCCACAGGTCTCTGAGACTTTACTTTTAAAATTCAGCCTATTTTCTTTATCTCATTCAGTTAGGATAATTTCCATTCATTTATCTTCAAGTTCACTGACTCTTTCCTCTGTCTTCTGCATTCAGAAGTTGTTTTTTTAAATTCGGTTCATTTTTCAGTTTTAATTTTTCCATTTGTTCCTTCTTTGCATTTTTTTAATTGCTGAGACCTTCTATTTCTTTAATGAAAATTCCTATTTTTTATTTGTTTCATGCATATGCACAATTGCTCACTAAAGTATTTTAATGATGCCCTCTCTAAGATCCTTCCCAAATAATTAACACATCTTTATCATTTCAGTGTTGGCATCTATCAATTGTTTTCTTCCATTCACTTCAAACTATTGTGGTTCTAGGTATGATGAGTAATATCCAATTGTATCCTGGATACTTTGTGAAATATGTCATGAGATTTGGATTTTATCTAACATTGTGTTTTGGGTGGGTTCTTATGAAACCACAATTGAGAGTGAAAGGATAGCATTGTCTTGTTACTTCCAGATGTATGTAGAAGTCCAGGTTCTACAGCTGGCCTTAGCTAACAGGCATGGGGTGGGGCCACAGTGTTCTGTGATTTGGGCTGGATTCAAGCATTATTGTCCTAAAGTTTTCGTCTTGCTACATTGACTCTTCCTTAGTACGTTGGCTAGAGCAAGCAGACTTAGGTTGTGTTTCATTTTAGGTATTTTTGTGTGTTTATCTGTACCTATTGGTGTTTCCAGATTTCTGGCTTCTTCAGTTCTAATTTTGGAATATATGTGACAAAAACCCAGAAAATTCAACAGCATGCCATTTCTCAATTCTCAGGTTCCCTGGGTGATATACCTCTTTTCTCCAATTTTGAGTCTTTTTCAATATTTGCTTTATACATAATATTCAGAGATTTTAGTCTCAGTGAGAATGTAAATTGATACAATTTTTCTAATAGAACACTTGGAAATGTGTAAAAAAGATTTAAAAAATAAATATTCCAATGACCAAGCCACACTATTTTCTAGGAATATATCATAAGCCATTTTTAAATATCCAGTGATTTATATACATACGCATACTCACTGTAGTGCTGATTATATATCTAAAAATAATAAACTAATTTTTTAAATGTTATTAAATTTAATTAAATTATAGTACTTTTATGTAAACATAAGTAGTTGTGACACATTTATATAAACAAGTTGCGAAAAAACATATTTCTATACAATATTTGTTTAGCATCTGCATGATGCTAACATGGTAGATATATGTTATTATGCATTTGTCAAAAGCCATAGAATGTACAACACAGAGTGAACCTTAATGTAAACTATGACTGTGGTTGATAATGTCTCAGTTTGTTTCTCAGTTATAACAAACAAACATGCAGCACTGATGAAGGATGTTGGTTGTGAAGGAGTCTCTGGGGGAAAGGGGAAGTATGTGCAAACTGTCTACTTTCTGCTCAATTTTGCTGTGAACCTAAAACTTGTCTTTAAAAAACGTGTATACATAATGTTCTTGGCTTTTGAGGAGAGTTATAATAAATATCTAGATGTGCCTTCCTCCTTTTTGCCGTTAACTATTAAATAAGCTTTTATACAACATGTTGTACAATGTTTAATGAAAGATTCTCAGAGCTGAGGGTCAAGAAAAAGAGGTATCTATCCTGATCGTTTGTTTCCTCTTAGAAAACAAAAGTTACGAACACCACCAATTTTTCTCTTTGACTTACGAAGATTTGTATTCAACAGTTCAGCCTTTCTCATAATGGACCTCTTGATATATGCCATCTCACCCCAACACCACTTTTATGACTCATAGAAGAGCTGTCATGGGATGGCATTGATGTGATGAGGAGGAACACAGGGAGGATATAATTCTCCTAAGCAGCTTAACTATAAGTTTCAATACTAGAGCACTCTGTCTCAGAAAACTGTTTTCTTGCAGTACATACTTAATTATCTTGCAGATAATTTTCCAAAATCCTGTTTCATGACTATTATTAATATTATTATTACTATTATTTTAATCTGGAGACTGACACACAGAGATGCTTACAGCATTGACAAGAATAAAGTAATCAGGAGGTAATGGACCCATTTCTAGCTCCAAAATCTGTATATTTCCCATTGCACTATATTCATCTGATGTAAATATACTCTGGTGTTGGTTCAGAATTTGAAGAGTTATATAAGGAAGAAAACCTAATACAAATCAGTTTTCTACCAGCCTACAGTTGCATTAAATTCATTTCAGTCTGTAAATTGCTCTTACGCATTTGTTTCCAAGCTATTTTCCCAGAATTATCTGTTCTAAGACAAATCATTTGTGATTTTCCATTTTTAATGCCACCATGCTATTTTCTATGAAGTACAAATAACTCACTCCCTTCTCCTTTCTATAAACGCAATAATTCTGTTTTTACCTACAGAACAGTAAAAAACACTCAGAGTTTACACATTTGTGAAAATTCATTTATTGCTGGTGGTGGCAGGAGTGGAAAAATAAATGTTTCTTAGGTGGTGTATCTAAGAAATGAATTAACTACAACAAAAGTGAATTTATTTTATCTCTCACTGTTGTTAGCTGCCAACAGCAATGTTAATTCCACCAGAAATTGCATGACACATATCTTGTATGTCATTGGTTCTGAAAGTAAATGAACATACATGATCCAGCAGCTGGTTGAACTTTTAAAAAATATTTGTGCACAGTAAGACTTGTATTGGCTACAAGATAGTTTTATAGTTAAATATTTCATCTGTAAGTAATATTCAAATAACTCAGATCTAGTTATGGGCCAATGTCATTCCACAGCCTTTTAAATCATATATAAGCTAATTACATTAGCAGCAGCATTCACTTTCATAAAGTAACCAAAGGCACATCTATTACCCTACTTAACGTAGTATGACATTTAACAACAGTCAGTTATGTTTTAATATATATGGCACTCTTTACCCAATGTCTTACCTCTGCTCTTAACTCACAAATCACTCTGTCTTTGCTGTTTTGAGATTTGGATTCTTCCTTTACATTGCCTGACAGTTCTTCCATTTCATCATTATGTTGACCAAGACAAATGTCAAACTGAAAAAGAAAGTTGAAACTATAATCACAGGATGCTATAAAGGGTGGTTACAGGATAATCCACATTAGTCTTTCATTTAGCTTTAGTTGTTTTGCTTTATTCCTATGTGGATTCTGGCAGGCTTGTTGTTGTTGATGTAATGATTGTGGTTGAACCATTTATTGTTATACTTGTAGTTCAAAAATGCTAACCTCTAAAAAAAATAAGCAAATCTCTGTAAATTCCAATTCATCAGTTGAAAACTAGGCAGAACTCAGTTACCTCCACAAACTCTGAAACAATTGACCAGCTGGTTTCTAAGCTTACCAATTAACCCTTATCTTTTCATCCTGAATATTAGTACCTCAGTATTCTTTGTAATCTTTTTTATGTCTGTTTAATAGCATATTAATTGTAACAGAGACAAACTTGGGCAATGGAAAAAAAAGTATATACATACTGCTTGGGCTGATAAAATATGTGAAAAAATCTATAAACGCTGTCAATAAATTTCCATAGAAAATGGCTGCAGAAAAAAATAAAAAGGTGAGAAAAGTCCTACAAATGCAAACAATGATTATTTTCCCACAATCGTTCTTAAAATTAAAAATTTTCAGCAGAACCGTGAAATTTGATAAATATATAAAATATGTAGTTGCACACATATATGCTGTTTTCATTATATTGACATATATTTTAACCTATGTAGGTAAGTGTTTCCATCATCCATATTACATAATATGTGTGTAATTTTATAACAAATTAAAATACAAAAGCCAATGTTACACTATCTGTTTAAAAATAAAAAGTAGTACTCATAATGTTGTTATTAATAATAGTAATATTAAGCATGTGCTAGTCCCCAAGAACTGAACTTGATACATATTGCCTTAGTTAATGCTAACAGTAATCCTATATGTTAGGCATTGTTATCATTATCCCTCCACTAGAGAAAAGTGAACCCTATATATACATACATACATATATATATATATATTTTTTTTTTTTTTTGACAGAGTCTCGCTCTGTTGCCCAGGCTGGAGAACAGTGATGTGAACTCGGCTCACTGCAAGCTCCACCTCCCGGGTTCATGCCATTCTCCTGCTTCAGCCTCCCGAGTAGCTGGGACTACAGGCACCCGCCACCACGCTCGGCTAATTTTTTGTATTTTTAGTAGAAATGGGGTTTCACCGTGTTAGCCAGTATGGTCTCAATCTCCTGACCTCGTGATCTTTCTGCCTCGAGGTGAACCATATTTTTAAGAGACTTAAGTAACTTTCCTAAATTCACAAAGATAATAACTGGAGGAAGCAAATTTTAAGAAAGTACTTGCCAAATGCATTACCTGAGTTTTAAACCATTATTGCATCTATAATTATAGACCTAAAGGCCACTGAAATAATTGTCTCAAAGGCAATAAACTGATAGGAAGGGATAGTAAAGGAAACAGCAGAAAATGTCATAGTCTAAGTATACTAGAAATCAACTACAATAATGGTAGAAGCTGATTTCCCAACACACTACAGAGAGACTCCATGTTCAGAGCTGGTAACATAAAGAGAGCACACAGAAGGCAAGGAAGAGGACAAGAGAAAATACCACAGAGTTCTTTGAAAGTCTGAGTAGGCAAGTCCAGCTCACTATCATGGTAGTTAAATAGACAATGTGGCATTAATCCCTAACCAGAAGAATATAAATTACTTTGCTAAATAAAACAGAGGGTAGTAGAAGTAAAATAAAAGCAACCAGTTTTGGTTTAGGTTTACCAAAAGAATATCGAATTCATTTGGGTAATTGAATGCTCCCCGTTTAACTTCTGAAATCTCGTCATTAAACCACAGGGAATTAAATCCATCAATAAAACTTTCAATTGCCAACAGAACTCTCAATGAACTGTACCACTCAAAAGAGAGAGGAGGCAGGAAAGCAAATTTTTATGAACAACAGCAAAGGAAACCCACATCAAATACCTCAAATAAATCCACATCATTCATCGTTGTGAGTGGAAAAATCAAAGATCTCTGGGCATGTGAAGAACATAAGAGTGGCATAAAACAAAACAAAACAAAACAAGAAAAACAGGAATAGTCAAGATTACGATTAAGAAACAGAATGTCTACAGAGGAAAGAAAAAAATGGAAGAAAAGGGAGGCCACATGGAGAAGGCGAAAGGACGGAGGCTCTTAAAATAACTGAAGGAAGAGATCATGGTGGTTTTTGATCAGAATAATGGTGGAAATGGAGAGAAGTAACTGGAACCAATGTAAGATATAAAAGAGGATACTAGTTTTAAAAAACTACTGTCATCACTATCTTCAAGAAAAAAATAAGAATATATTACACTCATAAATTAAGGACACAGCAAATTCAAAAATTTAAATAATAAAATATAGTCCTCTAGGAAATTTATTAAATAGGTCAAGAAAAAAAAATTTATTTGGGAAGTAAAGTTCAATACTGGAGTGCACTGAAATTTGGTCCTGCTGCCTGCTGTGTTTCTGATCTACTCCATTGGATGGTTCCCGTGTACCTACTTCATTTGTACTAATTGCAATGCTGGCAAATTTTAAGTGTCTGTCTCCAGCCTATAGTTTTCCATTGAACTTTGAATGCACATGTCCAGCTTCCTACTCAACACCTCTAAAGGGCATCCCACACTTAACACACTGGAAAGCCGAATTCAGAACTTCTCCCTCAAAACTGTTTCTCTGTCAATCTTTGTCACCTCAGTAAATATCGATACCATCCTTCCCAAAATTATTGAATATGTTAAGTTCTTTATTTCTCTATGCCACATTCAAACTAAAGCTAACTAAATCAGCTTGCCTTTCACAAAGCATAATAAATCCAGTTACTTCTCTCCATTTCCACCATTATTCTGATCAAAAACCACCATGATCTCTTACTTCAGTTATTTTAATAGCCTCCATTCTTTCTGCTTCTGCATGTAGCCTCATACTTCCTTTCTCAAGATAGCCACCAAATAAAGCTTTTTAAAAAGCAATTCAGATCATGAAACTCCCCTGCTCAATTTTCTTCAATAGCTTTTCAATCATCTTACTATATAAATCAGAGTCATTATCCACATGATCTGATAACTCCTCAGCCCTCATCTCCTACTCCTGGTCCTCATTCTACTCCAGACCTTCTATCTTCCTCACTGTTATTTGTATATTCTAGGTATGGAGGAGTAAAAAAATAAATAAAAATAATAAGTAATAAAATATTATACAACTAAAGCCACTAAAACAATATAGCAGGGAAAATTGATGAACAGATTGATTAAACAACTATACTTTCTCCTTAAAAAACAATTACTTTGAACATTTAAAAATTATGCTTTGGACACAAAATAACCTTAATTTTGTTACTTGCCTCTTCAAATTTAGGTTTAGATTAATGGATTTGTAATGAAAATCTATTTAGCAGCTGAGAAGTTTAAAGCAGTGGACATATAGATGCTAACAATGATTAATTTAGTGGAATTATGAATGTCATCCACAACTGATATATCGCATTCGTTAAGTTGACAGTGACAGAAATAGAAAGTACTCTATGAGGTGAATTACTCAGCATTAGAAAGCATTTTCCAAGTTCCTGTCCTTGTATTTAATATTTATTTAGTTTATTCTCTGGTAAACCTTCTCTTTTTTCTGTGTTTGTACCATAATATAACTCCAAAATCACTGTTTAAAAATCCTCTGTTTTTATTGCAGTGTTTATGAAAATTTAAACCAGGCAATTTGCCATATCCTTGATCTCAGAAATATCTGCTATAATTCACTTCTGGAAAATTATCAGTACCACATATAAATGTGTATTCTATATTCAGATGAGCATGGAATGGAAAAAAACTGAAGACGATCTCCAAGAAACAAAAGTATTGTGTAACATAAAGTATTTTCTTATTCATATATAGTAGAAAAAGAAAAATAATTACAAAAAGACAAAAAAAGTAACATACCCTATTGTCATTTTGCTTCACATTTTAACCTTCAAAATGATCTAAAAGGATTAAGTAGTTAATGCAGATTCCAAAGTTCTGCTCTTTGGAAATCATTCACCAAATATTTAAGTCAATATTATTAACCATGTAGAATTATTCAATATCCCCTAAACACCAAATCTAGCATTTCTCCCATAACTTTCAACAAATAATCTTTCAACTTCTTTCATGGAGAAATAGGAGCTAAGGACCTCCTACTTCCTGTGATGAAATATACAAATTTGCATGTCTCTACAGAAATCTTTTACTCTTTTAAAGAACTTAAATATCTCTTCTAAAGTCAAAGTCTAATCATTTCAGTTGTACTTAGAATTTCATACCTTCAGGGTACTTGGCAAACTCATTCTAAGAGTTGTTTATCTCGTGTATCTTGAAATTTTCTTGGTTTCTTCCCCATTAACATGTAATTGCTCAATACTTTCCATTTCGGTTGGGGATGAGGGAGTGTGGGAGATCAAGGGTCGAAGGATAATCTTTTCTTTATTATTATTATGATGATACTTTAAGTTCTGGGATACATGTGCAGAATGTGCAGGTTTGTTACATAGGTATACATGTTTCATGGTGATTTGCTGCTCGCTCCCCTTGCCCGCCTCCCGACGACCCCCTGACAGGCTCCGGAGTGTGATGTTACCCTCCCTGTGTCCATGTGATCTCATTGTTCAACTCCCACTTATGGGTGAGAACATGCGGTGTTTGGTTTTCTGTTCCTGTGTTAGTTTGCTGAGAATGATGGTTTCCAGAGGCCTCAGAAATAACACCACACGTCTACGACCATCTGATCTTTGAAAAACCTGACAAAAACCAGCAATTGGGAAAGGATTCCCTATTTAATAAATGGTGCTGGGAAAACTGGCTGGCCATATGCAGAAAACTGAAACCAGACCCTTTCTTACATCTTATACAAAAATTAACTCAAGATGGATTAAAGACTTAAACATAAAACCTAAACCATAAAAAAAACTAGAAGAAAACCTAGCTAATACCATTCAGGACATAGGCATGGGAAAAGACTTCATGACTACAACCCCAAAAGCAATTGCATCGAAAACCAAAATTGACAAATGAGATATAATTAAACTAAAGAGCTTCTGAACAGCAAAACAAACTATCATCAGAGTGAACAGACAACCTACAGAATGGGAGAAAATTTTTACAATCTACCCATCTGATCAATGTCTAATACCCAGAATCTACAAGGAACTTAAACAGATTAACAAAAAGGATAATATGTTATCCAGTCTTGGAGCTTCCACTCAAGTTCTTTGTTTCCTCTTACCATCAAGTGCCTTGAAAGAGTTGCTGCACTTAACTTTCTCACTCGCTTCTGCTACCAGCATTCCTCATACTTTCCACCACACAATATTCAGTTCTGCCCTTACTTGAACCCTTGGCAGAATTATACACTGTTGACAATGCCCTTGTTCAAAGACTCTCTTCCTTGGGCTTATACAAAGAATAGTTTTCCTGCTTCCCGATGTTTAACGTGGGTTCTTTTCTATTTCCTAAGTGTCTCGGCTGGGTTGAGAAATAAAGGGAAAGAGCACAAGAGAGAGAAATGTAATGCTGGGTGTCCAGGGGAGACATCACATGTCGGCAGGATCGGTGATGTTCCCCTAGCGGTAAAACCAGCCAGTTTTTATTAGGGATTTTCAAAAGGGGAGGGAGTGCACGAATAGGGTGTGGGTCACAGAGATCACATACTTCACAAGGTAATAAAATATCACAAAGCAAATGGAGGCAGGGTGAGATCACAGGACCACCAGATGAGGAGAAATTAAAATTGCTAATGAAGTTTCAGGCAGGCATTGTCACTGATAACATCTTATCAGGAAACAGGTTTGAGAGCAGATAACCTGTCTGACCACAATTTATTAGGCAGGAATTTTCCTCCACCTGATAAGCCTGGGAGCGCCACAGGAGACTGGGGTTTATTTCATCCCTTCGGCTTCAACCATAAAAGATGGCTCGCTTTGAGAGGGCTGTCTATAGGCCTACCCTCCAGGTGCATTCTCTTTCTCAGGGATGTTCCTTACTGAGAAAAAGAATTCAGCGATATTTCTCCTATTTGCTTATGAAAGAGCAGAAATATAGCTCTGTCCCGTCTGGCTCACCAGCGGCCAGTTCAAAGTTACCTCTCTTGTTCCCCGAACATCGCTGTTATCTTGTTCTTTTTTTAAGATACCCAGATTTCATATAGTTCAAACACACAAGCTCTACAAACAACTTGTGCAGTTGATACAATCACAGGGTCCTGAGGCGACATTCATCCTCCTCAGCTTACAAAGAAGATGATGGGATTAAGAGATTAAAGTAAAGACAGGCATAGGAAATCACAAGGATATTCACTGGGGAAGTGATAAGTGTCCATGAAATCTTCACAATTTATGTTCAGAGATTACAGTAAAGACTGGTGTAAGAAATTATAAAAGTATTAATTTTGGGAACTAATAAATGTCCATGAAATCTTCACAATTTTTGTTCTTCTACCGCGGCTTCAATCGGTCCCTCCGTTGGGGTCCCTGACTTCCCGCAACACCCTCCTGCTTGGATTTCTGTGCAGTTTCTCCTTTTCTCTCTGTCTTGCTTGGTGTCAATCCTCAGTGCCCCAACCCAGAGTCATCCCACCTACTGTCATGGCTTAAGCCATCATCTCTCTGTTCATTGTTCAACTTTCCTTTCTACATTCACAAATCCATAATCCTACCAAACACTTCCAACTCAACCTCAACATATTCAGAACTAAATTCACTGTCTTTTTCCCTTACATTTTTCTTCTTGCTGTTGTGTTCTCTTGGTGAATGTCCACCTGGCTGATAAGGTCAGAAATCTTAACTTCTCTTTCTGTGTCACCTCCCCTGAATCTTCATGCATTTGCAACATTCGTTTAATCACCAATCATTATCACTTCCTTCACCTGCATATTTCTCAACATACCTCCTCCACCACCAAGCTCAGGACACGTGAATATTTCTATCTAGATTACTGTAACAGGCTCATAACAGTTTCCTCATCATGCTCACCCCCCAAATCTTTTCTTCACACTTAAGTTTGGGTCATTTTTTGAAATTGTGATCAGATTGACCTTGGTCAATAAATTTTGTTAGCTCTCCCGATTGCCTTCATGTTGGTACACATGTTTTTAATGTGGTTCTTGAGATAAGTATTGAATATCAATTAGCGTAAGGGTATATGAGCAAGTATTTTACATTTGGTCAAGTTTTGGTAGCGATATATCCTTATGAAAGCTGAGGAACGTAAGGAGGAAATATGTCCAAAGAGTAGACTCAAATGCAGTGGGACCAGAAATATGTGACAGCAAGGTTAAGATTCCAAATAACATGTATTATTTATCAATGCAAAGAGAAGTCTTCAAATGGGAATATAAGCCACAAAGAAGTATTTTATGCCTTAGATCATTGCTTCAAAAAATTTAGCCACAATCCCTTAAAGTAGATTTTACCTAATTCCCTCCCTTAACTTTAGAGAATGGTAGAAAATACATTGAAGAATGTTTAGCTTTAACAAATAAAAAAGTTATTGTATTCTTCAAGTCAAAATAAGGATGTCAAATCACTTATCTCAATGGTCTTTTGTTCTCTTACCAATGTATTTTTTAATTTTTAAAGTTTTTGTTAAGATGGTTTATTTGAACTCAAAAATAAAATTTTTAGTGAATTTTAAATATTTACTTTTCATAAAATGAGTATTTTAACTCAGTTTTAGAAAAAAAATGGTATATGGACTTGGAAGCATGAAATTAAGAAGTTTGTTTTTCTGGAAATGCAATAAAAGGAAATATCATTGAGAAATAATATATTCAATGGTAGTTGTCTGGATTTCTGTCTTGTGCCAGAAGCGATATATTTTCTCCCCAAAATGGCATCTCCAAGAACTAAGTAGCCCTCTTTATCTCCCTCCAGCTGGGATAGATTAATTCCCTTCCACTCTCTCCTCTCTCTTCTTTCAATAACACTGTGTAGGTGTTAAAGGCATGGGTTATGACCAATGAACAGAATTGTCCTTTAGGCCAACAACCCATAGGCAGTGGCACCAAAAGTCTCACCCCCAGCCCCCAGGACAGAGGCCACAGAGCTGTCTGTTTCCACTGTCTCAGGGAGAAGGAGCCAAAAGCTGACTCAGCACAAATCAAAGCCCAGTTGGAGAGAGAATAAGTGCTTCTATGCCCAGAGTAGGCAAGTTGTGGGCAGGAAAAGGGAAGATTTTGCAGCCACTCCATATTTAGAAACAAGGGTAAAACTGGACTCTTTTCCACCACTATGATCTACTGCTACTGAGCTCCAGGGGATCTGAAAGCCCAAAAGGATCTAAATAAATCAGGAGAACTTGGCCCAGACTGGAGATAAGAGTGACAAATGGGAAGATATGTGAACTTAATAGTGTGTGGAAAGATGACGTTGGGAACATCAACTCTTCATATAGCTGCCAGCCCTACAGACGACAACACAGTAAGAACCAAGACAACCACTCTAGACTGATGTAGCTGGGCTTCAAGGCTATTCCCAGATACCACATCAAGTGTGAGATCGCACTCCAGGTGTGATACATGAGAGGGTAGAGGAGTACAAACTTAGCTGTGGTGGATCGGTGCTGGCCCCAGACACAAGGACTTCACAAGTTTCAAATAATACTCAAAGTTCCCGGGGAGCAAAAGGGCCGATACCAAAAAGACAGACCCATGCACTCAAAGCAATACCAGTGCCATGGTGGCAAATGGACATCGCCATGGGAAGAGACCAACTGTAGATAGTGCTATGGGAAGATAAAGGGCAGTTTGAACCTATGTTCTTATTCCAGAGCCACTCCATCTCTTTTTTGACTGAGGTTTCCAAAGGCGCAGCTTTTCTGATATAGAGCAGAGGGCTAAATTGGGCTCCGAGGCAATGACAGCCAACATGTCTTCGCAAGAGTACAACCATCTTGCATCTGGCCTGGACAAAAGTCTACATGTTGACATTTTAAATAGAATGATTATATCACACTTTACTGTAAGCAATGACATCTTAAAAACATAGAAATGTGATATTTAGTATCATCTACTTACAATTTTATATTGTTATTTTATTCCCTCAATTTTTATTATCCCATTGCCTCCAGATTATCATACCATGATATGTGAAATGTTTACACTTGAGAAAGTTTTTACTCTATAATATGCAATAAAACTGTAGGTATAAAGTATGTATGTATCTATTATTACTATAACACCCCAAATATTTTTAAAAGTTTCTTTTGGAATGAATTACCCTAATAATTGTTATGTGTACACAATTGCTTAAAAATAAACAAGATAGTACAGATTTTGATAATTATTAAATATAAACTAATCATTTACTAGAAATGCATCTCTTAATGAGATAGGTGACCTTTTTTCAATTAATTTGTGTGTTTATGGATGAAATTAGTTACTGATAGAATGACATAAGAATTATTCTTTTGTTAATGTAGGCATTAAGAAAATTGATCACACATGTTAGATAGACATGGAAGAAGTTTTATTTAATCAGAGTCGTTGTGTTTTACTAACTATCCTTCTAAATACATGACAAAGACACATTTTTATCTAATATCAAAATTTATTTGTTATTATTTATAAGCTGACCAGTCTGGTAGGTCATATTCCTATATTCTTATAAAGAGAAAATTAGAAACCACCTGAAATGCCAAAGATCTGTGACCCATTGATTAGTTTATTTCTCAACAACAATATTTTAACGTATCTCTCTGAGCTCCAGGGGATCTGATATCTCTCTATTAAGTACCCCAAGTGTTTTTCCACTCTCACAAAATGCTTCAAAATAATACTGAGAAAAAGAGACGAGTATGCCCTTCATTTGGAAAGTGGATGGAAGGTAATATAGGAAAGGAAAACTTGCTTGCAAAGTACTTCCTTAGGCAGATTACTTTATGAATAACTATGTATGGAAGTTGTGAATCTGGAATTAAAAACATATACCTATTCCTGTGAGGAATCATAGCGAGATGGCAGTGGTATGATGGTGGTAATTATTCTAAAGTCTGCAAGTCTCTCCACAAAACCAGTCAGAGCAGTGAACTTAACAAAACCAAAATTGTAGATGCCTATAACAAAATGAGGTGAAACGTTATCCCTGTGAACCCTAAGACACAAGTAGGTTAAAAAAATCTACTGACACCTCAGGAATTGCAGAAGATCAGCATCTATTTGTGAACATATAAGAAAAGGAGGACGTAAGAATACGGGAACCCTTCAGTTGGCAATCGTCATGCCTTGGCAAGTGTGTCAGGCCAATGTGAGAACAGTAAATACAACTAGGAGAGTTCACACATTTTTACACAACCTGATTTGTGAGTGAATGGAATAGGCTAGTGGTAAACCCTAAAGAACTAGGAAAGTGTTAATCCTTTATACTTTCATAAACAAAACAAAGCAAAACAGAAAACATCAAGCTTCCTTCAAAAACACACCCTCTACTGAGAAGAGAATACTGATAATAGATGGGAATAGTGGCAATATTGATGGGATAGTGGCAATACAAGCAGAGAAAAGAAATAATCCAGAGTCAGGCATTTTTGGAGAGAACAAGAAATATTTGGAAAGAACAAGGAATATTTTGGATATTCCATGAAAATATTAAGAATAGTCAGCTCTCAAGCAGTGAAGCCAGAAAATGTTTCTAGATTCAATCTTTTTATTATCAGTACAAAAATTAATTCATGCCATAATGAGCAACAGAAGACAATCATAGTTGAATCATATATGATCTTATTAAAGACAAAAAGATAAAAATAATGTTTTAAAGATAGTGAAAGTAAGCTAGTGACAATGAAGCAGTGGAAGATATATGCCCACTATAGAAAAAGAAAAACAGAACTAATTTTTAATGCAATTGAACAACATTATTAAAACAATAAATAGTATGATGCAGGAAAACCAGGAATTAGAAATATGTAACAGTACCCAGGAAAGAATTAGAAATAAAAGAAAAAATCATTACACTTCAGGTCAGGTTTTATTTTCATGGAAAATGAAAAAGCAGGCAGCAGTAGGATCCCAATATCAGTATTTTAAATGAGCTGACTGTACACAAAAATCTCAGTATGCTTCTCTCTGGGTGACCTTTCTTGTTTTCTTCTTTGTACTTTTCTGTCTCTTCCATATTGAAAGAATAGAAAATAGAAGAAAAGAAAAATTGTTTCAGAATAAACTAGAAGGAACAGAAGAGCAAATTAGTGCAACAGATGATTCCTTGAGGAAAGATGAAAAGAAATAAAATGCTAAAATCCAAAAATAATGAGGATAGATTAAAAAGGGCTTTAGAAACTATAACCAATAAAGAGAGGCAAAAATAATTCAATATATTTACAATTTTTCCCAGTCTTTCCACTGAAATGGCCTAGAAATAATGACCATCTCAGTATCTATGCACATATGTATGCACAGATTGTGGTCTTAAGATGTTTCCCACTGAAAGAACCCTGGACTCTAAAGAGTTTGCTTTATCCAGGTCTGAAACAGGGTGATTCCAGTATATCTTGTCATTCTATGAAGTGAGAAATCTATAAAAAAATTGATGTATTATTACTAATACATCAATTGCACTCAATAGACAATATAAAGAGGTTCCTGCTTTCTAAATATGGTAGCTTTTGAATATCAGTAAGGATAATACAGTAATAGAATGAAATACATCCAATAAGTTTAAATCCATGTCTTAATACTGATACTAAAAAAAGAAAAATTTATCAAATTTGATCAACATTGAAGAATGGTAGCGATCCAATTCATTATTTTGTTACTTGGTTAAAGAAATGGCGGGGTTGGGGAGAATGTAAATTTATTATGTGTCCTGACTTATTTAAATGAACAAAATATTATATGAGATGAAGTTCTCTTTATTTAAATATTCCAAATAATACCTTGGGCAGAAATAATTGAGCTGGAAAATTATAGCTTTGCAACTCCTGATTCATCTATGGTTCTAGGCAATGAGTATCAGTCTACTAATACCACAGTCAGACACAATCATATATCATGTGCTTCCTAATAGAGAAACACACTGACACATTTCTATGAATAAGTCTTGAAATTGAATCAAACCAAACTCTTTAAATTCGACTTTCATTTTGTAGGAGACACAGAGGATGGAGTAAAATAGCAAACAGTACTACAGTACAGGGTATTGCACATTAAAACTCTACGGGATAAATGATCTAGTTTTTTAATGAATAAATTATAAAAAGAGAAAAAGGAGAAATGGAGAAATAGATATAAATATATATATATATAAACCACACTTGAAAATATATATCCAATCAAGATGGCTGTGCTTTATTTGATTTCTGATTCAAATAAAGTAAATAATTTTAAAATCATATTTCTTAGTAAATTGAAATTTTGAACACTAAATATTTAATATTAGCAAATCATTTTTCATTTTTTTGGTTTAAAATGTTATTGTTATATTTAGTGATAAATAAGTCTTTATGTTTTGAGATACATGCTGTAATACTTCCAGACAGAATAATGTAAGGTAGAAATGCAGATGGGAATAATATAGACAAAAAATACTGTTCATGAGATTAAAATTATTAAATATGGCTGATGGAAATGTTGGGGTTCATTATAGTATTCTTTGTATTTTTGTACACAGCCAAAGTTTTCCATAATAAAACATTTTAAAAAGTAAACTCTACGCCCACTTTATTTATAGGCATAGTTGGAGAGTAGCCCAGCATAAAGATTTCTGGTTTATCTTAAAGAGCAAGATCTATTAGTCTAAAGTCTTTTTGCCTGTTAGTGATTCACTAAGAGAATCTGCCACCTCTTGAAGACATTATTACTCTTTGACATAGAACTCTGTAACATACATGTAATAGGAGGCTAACTTTTTGCTTCTATATATGGTTGTGGGGGTGCAGATGAATATGGATGGCAGTTCATCCAAGGGTTGAACTACTGAATCATAAAATTTTTATAAATAAAAAATATGAAAAGTAATACATCCTTACTGTGTCTATTATAAATGATTGAAAGGG
Source organism: Mandrillus leucophaeus (assembly GCF_000951045.1). NCBI lineage: Eukaryota > Metazoa > Chordata > Mammalia > Primates > Cercopithecidae > Mandrillus > Mandrillus leucophaeus. Next base: position 6,572,704 of record NW_012109141.1, read on the forward strand.
TTATTTTAAATCAGTACTGCCATTCTGTAATCCCTAACTCAATGGAGTCAAAGTGAAGGTTCAGTGCCTGTTTCAACAATCCAAGGTTACACATTTTAGCCCATGGCTGATTTTTGTCCACAGAGTCACTGAAAGGCCAGGAAAAAGCCAATTAGAGTTCCAAATAATTATTTATTTTTCTTAACAGACATATCCACAAGGTAACAAAGGTCAACAGATAATTCATTATGACTTGCTCAGAATATTGATCTGAGAAATGTAATTTGTAGTTTATCAAGAAGTTATCTAGCATATATTTCAGATAAGGAAATACAAGATGGTGTGTGGTTCTTTATGTGATTGTTTATCAATCTATAACATATACATTTAGAGAGAGTTGATTATATAAATTTGTTCAATCAGTAGGAGGAGGTTATTTTGTAAAATTATTGGCAAATACCTAGCTCCTTTATAAATCAATGACTTTCTGTTATTCCATTTTTAATCTAAAAATATGCCTGATTTTCCCTTAAATTTTGAGTTATTTATTTCTAACAGCTTCAGATACTGAATCACAACAAATAATTTTATTTCTTAGTCATAGTCTTCAAATGAAATGTCTAGCAAAGTGCTCACCAAGATGAGCACCATCAGAGAGAGAACCCTCAGGGGCTGCAGAGTACTCAACAGGGTGGTGATCAGTGCATACTTTTAAGGAAACTAACATCTGAAAGAATTAAAAGTAACAACCTCTAGGATTCACACAAGGCCAGTTAATAATCGTCCCCATTCTCAACAGCCAGAGTGGAAGACCTCATAATTCACAGTCCATTGGGTAAAGTACTCCATCCAAATGGTTTTGTCTCAGTACTCAGTAGGTAAAATAGCCCTAGGCTAAATGCTACTCTGGTCTCATCTAACAAGACTTAAAAGCTTGAAGACATGAAAGATATGTTTCCAAGTAACGGAATTAGGACTCAGAACAAAGGTTAAGAATAATTACAAAATGACGAAAATATTTAACACTCAACAAGATAAAATTCATAATGACAAGCATCCAATCAAAACTTACATGTCATGAAATAAATAGAAAAATACAACACATAATGCAGGAAAAAAAAAAAAAAAAACATTTAAACTGCTCCAGAAAAAGAAAGCACAAGTGATAAAATAAGCATGGTAGTCATCAAAAGAAACTTAATGTTCCTCTTAGCTTGACAAAACTTCAGACAGGTTTACTTGTGACTGTAGCCCCCGATTTCCCTTTTCTTGGAGCATGTATTTTTAAAAAGAAAAACAAAAACTTGCAAATTATTTATCTGCCCCTTTAAGGAATAAATATTTTCCCAGTTTCTTGACAGTTTTCTATCCCAGAAATATTTATTCCAAAGATCTGAAAGCCATCTCCTTAAAATTTATATATTAAAAAAGATAGCAATTCTAGTTCTCCCTTTCTCTGCAGCAAGGTAGAAATCTTACTTCAATGGGTGCCTGTTAGAAAACATAGATGACCAAATCACAGAGAATAACATTGGAAAACTGGGGCATGCCTCAAAGTGATGGATACAACCCAATGATCAAAACTCCCTAACATCCTCCAGCACTTTCCCAATAGCCCACCCTAGTGAGACCTCAATGACTGCCAATGGGCAGATGGTAGAACAACTTCAAGTCACCTAATATACTGTAAATAGAGTTCCTGGCAAAAAGGAGGGGAAGTTAAATATTTGAAAAATATAATGACCAGAAATTTTCCAAATATAATAAAAAGTAGAAACCTGAAGATCCAAGAATTTTAACAAACTCCAAGCATAAGAAATAGGAAGGTGGTATCAATGTACATTACAATCAAATTGCTTAAACCAGTGATCAAGAAAAAAGTGTTAACAGCCGGGGAAAAAAAGACAATTTGATATGCATATCAATGATGAATCTCTGTGCAGGTATGCTAAGTACCAGAAGATAGAAGAAAAAAGTAAACACTGTAGAATTACATTTTTATACAATTCTGGAAAATGCAAACTAATCTATGGTGACAGAAAATAGATCTGTTGCTGATGCTGATGCTGATGCTAAATGCTACTCTGGTCTCATCTAACAAGACTTAAAAGCTTCAAGACATGAAAGATATGCTTCCAAGTAATGGAATTAGGACTCAGAACAAAGGTTAAGAATAATTATAAAACGATGAAAATATTTAACACTCAACAAGATAAAATTCATAATGACAAGCATCTAATCAAAACTTATTAGGGCTCATCATGTGCAGACATCACAGGTAACAAAAGTGATTAGATGCCTTCAGGTCTATGGCAATATGTTCCTCTCCAGATTTGAGACACCTTCCTGAAGACAGTGGGGAGAATCCCAGATAGATTAAATCAAAACCTGAGATTAGATTTCCTGAAGTAGATTAGCATGAGGGCATTCGTCATACCTTAAACTGAGGTATTAAAAAATACTAGACTAAAAATAAAAGCTTCAGAGTCTAATGATACATGCACAGAGTTGTTTACTGAAAAATTGTGCACAGGGACAAAAGATGGAAAAAAGAATAATGTTCACCATTAGGAAAATAATTCAATAAATTGTGGAATCATCATGTTGTGAAACATTCTGAAGCCATTCAATGTCACTAGTTTCCTCGGAATTTTGGCCATGAGATGTTGAGTAAGAAAACCATTCATGTGATCCAGTACATGAAAATTACAAAATACTATAGGTATCTGTACGTATTTGTCTTTAGTTATATGTACACATATACTATGAGTATATAAGTATATAGTTATTCATACATATTGGCATATGGTTTTGTATTGAGCATTAGGAAGATAAAGGAATCTGCAGTGAGTGATACAAGGTAAGTGGAGCAGGAAAGAAAGCAAAAATGTATATGCAAAAATAAACTCTACAATACTTATTTAATGTAGAATAATAGCTATAAATTTATATAAATGCTTTTTGTTCATATATACATATCATTATTTAAAAGAAAATAAAGAAAAAATAAAGAATGGATCATTATATTTGCTGTGTATGTGTGTATATATATACTGTATGTGTGTGTATGCTGTATAAGTATGTGTATAAATGTGTCCATTCATGCATATATATACACACAATATATGTGTATATATATGCATATATATCCATAATATTTAAATCAATCACAGCTATAAAATAAATAAATCATGATTGTGATTTTAGGAAAATGCTGTGTAGAAACATCTTCAAGGTATATATTTGAAAGTGATACCATTTTAATTTATCACTTATAAACTTTTTAAACTTCACAGATTATTCTATGAGCTCCCTCTCTCTTCCCGCTCCATGACCCTGAGTCCTTCAGCTAATACAGAAGCTGAAATAATAGGATATGAAAGTTAGTGGGGCTGTGCACAGTGGCTCACACCCTTAATCCCAGCATTTTGGGAGGCCAATGTGGGAAGATCACTAGAGGCCAGGAGTTGGAGACCAGCCTGGGTAACACAGTGAGAAACACCCTTTTCCAAAAATTTTAAAAATTATAAATTAGCCAGTTGTGGTGGTGCATGCCTGTAGTCCCAGCTAATCTAGAGGCTGAGGTGGGAGGATCACTCGAGCCAGGGAGTTTAAAGCTTCAATGAGCTAGGATTGTGCCACTGCACTCCAGTGTGAGCAACAGAGCAAGACTGTGTCTCTTAAGGGAAGAAAAAAAATGATATTCGGAAGAAAAGCATGTTTTACATTTTTCCTATAGACAAATAGAGTTTTAAAAGAATTAACACTATTTACTTCTTAATTAAATATTGCCTAAAGCTGTACAATAATTACTGCAATATAAAACTAAAGAAAAATATTCACATTTGGGAATATTTTATGAAGTTAAAGTATGTGATTTAATTTTATCAAGTAAAAAAGAAATATTGCCAACTATGGTCACAATGAAAGATCTTACATTTCTGGAAAGCCTTGGAAATTAAAATGTATTTTTTTCTCTCTCATTCCTTCTCTACCAAACACAAGAAAGTGGCCTATGTTCCTGCCAAATCTAAAGTTTTCATTTAAGAAAAATAATATTTAAAAATTTTTTTTCTTGCCTCAGACATGACTAACACACACCTGAATGTTAACATTTTTCCTATGAGAAAGAGAAAATTACACTATTTAATATATATTTTAAAAAGCTATTTGGTTTTTTTAAAAAACATTATGTATATGTTCTTTATTGAGTCGTGACAGAAAAAAGTGCTATCATAGCAGATTACAGAAACTCTGAAAACCTACCTAAAGCGAAGGTCACAAAATTCCATTTATATGAAATGCCCAGAACAGAGAAATCTACAGCATAAAATTAGTCAATGGTATTCTCAGGCTCTTGGGGCTGCAGAGAAATAAGAAGTGACTATTAATGTACACTGAGTTCTTCTTGGACTGATGAAAATATTCTACAGTTGATTATGGTATTAGTTATACAACTCTGTAAATACATTAAAAGCCACTTAACTGTATTTTTAAGTGGGTGAATTGTATGGTATGAGAATTATATTTCAATAAATCTGTTAAAATATGTAAAGAGCAGAGGTTGTTTTATTCAAAAGGAATACAGCATTTATGCCTTCTAACTAAATTTTAAATCTTAAAGAGCTTCTGCTTGGAGCATTCTTAATCAAATGATCTGAAACATAACAAGAGCTTTCACCTCTTAATTCGTCTTATTGACACCCCTACCTTAGGAAGAGTCAAAAACCCTACTCTCTCACCTCTTTACATATTCATAAATTAACATTGAGTGTGTGGTTCAAAGAGGAATTTCCTAACCTCAAACTCTGTGTATCAATCTTGCAATGGGGCTTGAACATGATGCTGCTTACTTTGTATGCAAATAAATTGGTCTTGGAAACTCTGTTTCTTATAAAATCTTTTGCTAGTGGGGTGTCTTAAAATGTGTTAACACATTCCCTAACTCTCCCATCACATATGACATTCCTGAAGCCTTTAGGAATAGGAGTCTGACCTGTGCAAATATTTTCTGCAACCGAATCACTGACAAAATTTCACTTTCTTTTTTAGGGACTTTGTGCCTTTTCCTGTGAACAATGCAAACACAAAGCAGCAGCAAAAGCCACTTAAGTAGAAAAAAACAAAAGAACAATAGTGAATAGGTTAAAATAAGCAGTGCTAATTCTCAGCAACTTTCCTTCCCATATCCTAAAGCGTTCTTTATCTACTTGCATTAAGCCCATCTTCAAGCATCTGCTGATCACTTCTTACTAAGAGTCAGACCCCGAGGTAGCAGGAGCCCACAAAGACTTAAAAATATATATAAAAAATAAAATTAAAGAAAAAAAGATGGTTTCTGTCCTCAGGGTGATTTACACCCTACAGGCCAAAAGGCATGTATTACAAGTGTATATAATCACTTCCGCACCTGGTAAATTCAAGGTTTGCTTTTTAGAACCTACAGAATTTTTGTTTTTAATATTTCTGATCGGAGATTGATTGAATCCATGGATGCAAAACTCATGGAGGAGATATATACCTTATTTAACTTATTGTTAATACTGATTATTGGGTTAACTTAAAAATAATTTTTATATGTATTGTAGAAAAGGTATTATGCTGCCGGGCGTGGTGGCTCACGCCTGTAATCCTTGCACTTTGGGAGGCCGAGGCGGGTGGGTCACCTGAGGTTGGGAGTTTCAGACCAGCCTAACCAACATGGAGAATCCCTATCTCTACTAAAAATACAAAAATTAACCGGACGTGGTGGCGGGCGCCTGTAGTCCCAGCTACTCGGGAGGCTGAGGCAGGAGAATGGCATGAACTCAGGAGGCAGAGGTTCCGGTGAGCTGAGATGGCTCCACTGCACTCCAGCCTGGGCAACAAGAGCAAAACTCTGTCTCAAAAAGAAAAAGAAGAAAAAAAGAAAAGGTGTATGCTAACATAAAGATACCTATATTTGTTTGATTTTATTTTCATTTTTGAACTAAATCATTTTTTATTCTACAAAGGAGAAGAAGTACAATTCCTCCTCTGCACAGGTGGGCTCACAGTGAAGCTAAAAACGTTTGAGTTTCAGGGCACCTCTCTTGTCTAGTTCTCTAACAGGAGCTTGACAGAGGTCCTAGCAGAATGTAAATATGATCACACGTGTGCGGAAGTGCAAACACACACTTGGTTATAAGTGTGTGTGCTTATAGCACGTGTGCAATGGGTCACAGTACTATGAAGAAGAGGGCCGCCTAATGGCGTCTTGGGGGTTAACCTAAAGGAATACAGACGACCATAAACAACGGTTTCATCGAGTCAGATTTTTTTTTTTTTTTTTTACAATTTGGGGATAAAGAAAAATTGGGAATAAAAGTAAATATTTGAAATGAGAAAACAATTTGCAAATTTTAGAAAACTCACAAATACCATTAAGAAATCACAGAAAACATAATAAAATCTAGAAAACATAATAAAAGTTCTAGTAATAATTTTAAAATGACTAATACTTTTTCCTAGCTTTTTGGCTTTATACTTTTTCCTAGCTTTTTGGCTTTATATACTCTAATCAACTTTTAGTACGAGAGTGATATAGTAATACCATTTTTCATAGATAGCATTTAGTCTTTTTTCCAGACTTTCTCCAAAAGTTGATCATTTTTTGAGAATGAAATTGAGAGAAGTAAGCTCACAATGTAACACAAAGGTCCATTTCTTATTTAGAATATTCACTCTTTGAAGTTTCTATCCCCTAAATGTAGGTATTCTTTAAAAGGTATATTTTATGTAATTTTCATTTAAAAGTATGGTGCATTATCAAGTACATTTTAGAAATGGGAGAACTTTCATACTGACTAAATATATATCAGAAACAAATAAAAAATACATTTCACTATCTACAAACTGTATGTAGTCTCAACTCAACATCAACTTGGAAAGATCACAAATATTTCCGCAGCTCATTGATGTCAATCAGAGAAGAAAGCAAGAATATTGGGTGAGAAGTCAGAGTGGAAACAGACACAGATATTAACATGTGTGTCTCAATTATCTTATGAAAATTGCACAAAAACACATGTGATCATATGTACATTCTGCTAGGACTTCTGTCATAGTCATACTAGAGGTCTGGATAAGGAAGGGGACCTGAAACTCAAACTGTTTTAGTTTCACTGTGAACCTACCAAGGAGGAATTGCATCTCTTCTCCTTTGTAAAACCAAAAATGGTTTCGTTCAAAAACAAAATTAAAAATAAATCAACCAAATATCAAGTATTGTTATGCTAGCACAATATCTTTTCAACAATACATATAAAAATTATTTTAAGTCAAACTAGTAATCAATATAAATAGTAAGTTAAATAAAGTATATACTTCCATATCCATGAGTTTTGCATCCATGGATTCAATCTAATATCCAAAATATTCAGGAAAAAAAATTCTATAGAGTTCTGAAAAGCAAAACTTGAATTTGCCAGGTGCCAGAATGCTATGTTGACTCCACATGCATGAAATGTTGTGTAGGAATTATAAGTAACCTAGAAAATGGTGTATTAAGAATTATAAGTAATCTAGATACGATGTAAGTATATGAGAGGCTGTGCATAGGTCATATGAAAATACTATGCCATTTTATGTAAGGGACTTGAACATCTATGGATTTTCGTATCTGCAGAAGATCCTGGAAACAATCCCCCACAGATACCAAGGGATGACTATTTCATTTCAAATTTGAAATTACAAACTAGAAGCACACATAGCTTCACTGCCAATAATAAACCTAGTCAAAGAAGAAAAAAATGAGTGGGAAGAAGCTGGCATTGCAGCAAGTACACTTAGGTCAAGTTGTGGCTCTTTCAGTAAGATTGTTGCATGAGTCAAGCTTCTGCAGAGAAATAGAGCCAATAGGATGTGTGTGTGCGTGCATGTGTGTGTGTGTGCGCGTGTGTTCATGTATGGACATATAAACACATTTATATATATTTAGAGATAATATATCTGTAATTGTATGTTAAGAGATTATAAGTACACACAGATCTAAGATCTGCAACTGGCAAACTGGGGACTCAGGAGAGTTGATGGTGTAATTACAATCTGAAGTCAGAAAAAAATAAAAAAATAAACCATGTCCAAGCTCAAAGGCAATCAGGCAGGAGGAGTTCCCTCTTACATATGGAGGCTCAGGCTCTGTTCTGTTTGGACCTTCGACTGATTGGATGGGTGCCACTTGCCCTGGGGAGGGCAATCAACTTTACTCAACCTATGGATTCAAATGTCAATCACATGGCCTAGTCAAGTTGTCACATAAAATTAACAGTCATAATTGGTCTTTGGGATCTCCATAATATCCTCTAGCTTTGCAATCTGATATCTCAAAGCAGCGGGTCTCAATGTATATGTAAAAATAATTAGCTTCTCCAAAGCAAAGAAATCAGAGAAGCATCTCTAATCAGTTAGAAAAAAAATCCCCAAAAATGTATTTAAAACAACAAAGAACTTCTCAGTTGAATCTAATGGATTCTGTTAATTCAGTACAACTGCATTAAAGAATTTTTAACTGTTTTAAATAACATTCAGATTATCCATGTGAGAAACCTTATGAGATTCCATGAGAACTTCATTTTGTACACATTAGATGTTTTAATATAGATAAAGAATTATATCTTCCTCTAGCTTTGATCATAACTTCAGAACTACATTACAAAGAAGTATTGCCTCATGTGACAATTACACATTCTAAAACGCATTTCAAAGAATACCTTCAGTTCAAGGATGACATTGTATGTCTTCAAATCTCCCAGATGATCTCTGGAAAAATAATAGCTAAAACTGCCTTATGATTTCTTAACTCTCATTAAATCTATAGCTACTAATTAGGACACTCACAACCCGGGAGAGGTGATGGTGATGCTGTGAGTCTTCTCCAAGTCCATAGTCCCTTCTCATTAGAGCAGCTAAACCAAGTTCATTTCACAAGTAGCACTTGTGATACTTTGACCTGCTATCCTGGATACAATCCTGGTGCTGCCTCATTCAAGTGCTGTTCTCTGGAGGGTGACCAGTAGTCCATGAAATTTTCTAAAGCAAGAATTTAGCTCAATGATGAACTAAGAAGTGGCTGAAAACCAGAAACATGATACTTGCATCTTAAGAAAATCTGTTGGCTGGAATGTTGATTTGATATGAATGTTAATATTCCAGTAGCCCACATTCGATCAAAAAGGTGGTGGCTTCATGGGATTTTTTTGTGTCTTTTTTTTTCTTTCCTGTTTTGGGTTGCTGTTTGTTTTGTTTTATTTCAATTCCCTGAATGTTTTTACCATTATCTTGTCTCATCCAAAGGAATCAAAATTTCTCTGTTCATTGATGCATGGCTCATTTTCATGACTGTGTTTATGCCATTTAGTGCCTAAATATTATTATTCAGGATACACTAGTGAACTATACACATAGAATTTTTAAAATTTCAGATTTCATATGTCTTATACAAAATATTTGTAATTTTTATTGGTGAGTTTGTACACATATCTTTTGGAAGTTGATTATTATTCTTCAAAGAATTTGTGTGGTTATGAAATACTAATGTTAACATCCATTAACCATAATAAACTACCCTTTAACTTAAGATAGTTAAAACTGGCAGAATCATAGAAGTGCATCATAATTTATACCATATTTAATTCCGATGTTCTAACAAGGAAAAAGAATACTCTCCATTTTTCAACCATATTCCCCATATAATCAATTTTATCTCACTGTATATAAACATGCCAAACTCTAACAAATTATCAAATCCTGACCTTAGATTCCTTGCGCTTAAATTATATACTTGAGAAAAAAGGCCAGGCACTGTGACTCACACCTGAAATCCCAGCACTGTGGAAGGCCAAAGCAGGAGGTTTGCTTGAGCCCAGGAGTCCTAGGTTACAGCGAGCTATGATTATGCCACTGCAATCCAGCCTGGGTAATATAACGAGAACCTGTCTCATAAAAAAAGCAGGTAAATAAATAAATAAAATAAAAGGGGATGTTTTTACAGTAAAAAGTGACATATAATGTATATGAAAAGAATGGACAGTTTTAAATTTATCATTTCACATATGTTTATAACAGAGAAAGGATTTTTTTAAAATGGGAGAATATACCTTTGTTTTCAGTCTGATTTTTCATTCCTTTGTATACAATCAATACCTTTGATGTCTGTACATGGTGGGGGAGAGGAAAGTGGCCATACCTTCCGGGAGAAGAAAAGAAGGCAGGAGACCTTGTCCGATCTCCCTTTCAACACAAAAACTGGTCTCCTAGGTAAAATGACTAATGCTATTTAATAACAGGAGGATCTTTATGGAATTGTCTTAATTGAATGTGTCTGTAAAGACTTCTGATAAGAGAAAATAAAACAGAAGCTTTGGATTTATGAACATTAGTCTCTGGAAACCATCCCATCATCTGAAATATAAAATAAAGATATTCCATAGACCAAATGCTCCCCATGGTATAAAACATTGCCATTGTGTGAGGTAATTACCTGTGTAATTCACTTAGAGACCTCATTCTTTATATATTTTTAGTCTACTTTTATCATTATCCTCAACCTATTAACTGTCTAGACTAATTAAATATGAGTTGTTTCCTTTTCATTGTGTTTTAAACTTTAAAATGATATTGCTTAACTTAACCTCTTTTTTTTCTTCATCATTTGATGTTACTACAAGTAGATTCTGAAAAGCCTAAATTTATGTCATAATTCTTATAATAGACTTAGAGTTAAGTACGTCATCTCAGGGTTCTGAGAGTTACCTTGACAATGCCTATAAATTATCCCCTAGTAGTTTAATTAATTCCGACTTATGTAATTCAGTGCTTATATTATTCTTAATTATGTTTGTTTAAAAGGTTTTGAAGGTACTTATATCAGCAAAGTGGTATCCCACATGCTTCATTTTTATATTCATTTGCAGAATTCTACCATGGTGTTTTATCTGCCTCACTCTTTGGCCTGATAAGCTGATTTATGTCATGTAGAGAACAAGCTGAACAGATTTTCATGATGGATAAGACTTCATTTCAGTACCCTGGAAAATCTAAAATCCTTAGGGATAGAGGGCGGTGGACTCATCTACTAATAAAAGACAAGTCCAGGAAGTCAACTACTCACCTTACACTGTCCCATAGCCTCTGTTTAGAAATGTAAGCATTTACAGCTATTAAGAAAAGTGTTAGTACAGTACTTCATTCATTTACTATTCATCACAAATATTAAGCACATTTATTCATCATTGAGTATGGAGAGGTGAATAAGCAGACATGATCTATATCCTCATGAAGCTGACAGTTCAATGGGGAAGGCAACAGTAAACAAATATAAAAATAACCACACAGTTTGATAAAGTCTTTTAAAATATTACTTGTTGCTTTGAAAAAAAAACAGGAAAGGAAACATACTTTGGACAGAGACTTTTTTAAATGAAGTGATGTACAAACTGAGGTTAATCACAAGGTGTGGCTGGCATAGGAGGGGAAAGAGGTGTGAGGTGTGTGATATTTTCAACAAGGAAAACAGCATGGACCCAGCCATTGAGCAGGAAGAAGTTTGGTTCCTTTGATTAGATGAGTGAAAGCCAGGGTAGCAAGAGGTAAGCATGGGCAGGCGGAAATGACAAAGAAAGGACAAAAGAGGTGTTGCAGAAATGAAGCCATGTAGGCCATGATGAACGGTACAAGGAGAAAACCTTCTCCATTCAAAACACCCATCCCTGTGGATGGCCAGCTGCCCTCACAACACTCTTCAGACTCCAACCAAGTATCTTTCCCTCCAACCACCCAGAAGGAAGAGGGAATTGGCTGGTTGGTGAGTGTAAAAGAGGAAACTCATTACAGGTAGCTCTTATCCTTCCTCTCTCCCCATTTCTTTGGGAAATATACACCTTGAGAAGCACTCACTCTTCAGTCTTTCTCAAGGACATAGGGCAAGTTCCATGGGGGGAGAAACAAAAGCCTTCCACTTCCCAGCTCTCCAGAGGTAAGCCAAACTCTCAATATGAGAGATTTGGATTAGAAGGCCCACTCTCCCTTAAATATAAGCCAAAGTCCTCAAAATGTATTTATCAACACTAATGAAAGTGTATCTTAATTAATGCATTTATTAATAAGATATGACATTAGTCAGTATGACTATACCATGTAACGTATCGACTCTTGCTGCAGAAACTAGTTAGATGCTTACCAAATCCATTTTCTTTTTCTTTTGGGGTATACAGCTTAAACGCATTGCTCAACATGCCTTGCAATGAGGTATTGCTTTACAAATGAGTACTCATCTGTGAATTATAAGTGGAAATAATGCATGCTACTCCCAAGCCTGGCCCATATAAATTATCCTTGCATAATCTTCCCTTCTCTCTTTTTTCTAATCTCTGATCAGATGGACTAGTGTCCAACTGAGTGAACCTCTGAGAACCTGAAGGACAGCAGAGTCACTGGATAGCTGGAGAAAGCTGCCCTCCAAACACAGATAGGGCTGTATGTGAGTCAACAGTAATCACCTCTTGGGTGTTCCTGGGATTTAGTGTATTGCTTGTTACAGCAGTTAGGGTAGGAAAGAGTGGTGTCAGTGGGCATCCACTGAACCATCAGCCTGTGATGGTCGGCAGGTGAATGTGAACTTCCTTGAACTGCTGAATTACTTGGAAGGCAGCTATCTACTAAGTAACAGATAATTCACTGAAGTGTTTCCAACAATGGGCTAATACAATCCGATGTAATTTCTTAGAAATATCATGCTGCTTAGTGGGTGTAAAACGAATGTAAATAGGTCAACAGTGTTGGTAAATAGACCTGGAAGGAAAAAGCAAGGAGATGATAATGGCCCTGTCTGGAGAAGTAGCAGGGATGGAAAGAATGATGTGAGATACAGTTTGGAGGCAGAATTGATAAGATACATTAATGTTTATAGCCACTTCAATGGAATAATTTATTTAAGCCAGAGGAATAGCAATAAGAGTCAATGTTTCAAAATTAGCATTGAGCCCAGAACTGCACTAATATTCCACCATACACCTATTTCTAATAACTGTCTTCAACGACCCTGCCTTGATGTATGCAGAATAGCTCCCGTATGCCATATGTTTTAAAAAGGTAAGGTGTGAGTATAGAATTTTGGCTACATAAAACTTAGTAAATCTAATTTTTATTTTCTTCCAAATCAGAAAGGTATTTTGAGGTGTTTAAAATAAGGCTTCAATGTAAGACAGAAAGGGGCCCAACAATGCCTGTGTCTCTATAAGTATTCATACATATTTTTGAGGGAATATTATAAATTATAAGCTGCTAGGCACATTATGATCACAAAAAGATGACTTATTAAGAAAATATATTAGAACATCCCAAGCAAATGCTGACAATTTTCAAAAAGAATTAAAAGTTACTTTTTAAATCTTTGTTACCTTGAGACTAATTTTTAAATGTTAGCAAATATTCTCACATATGGCAGAGAATCTCTTCCATTATGGAAAGAATCAGAGTCACTGATTGTTAAAATGAGGAACCAGAATTATGAGTATTCAATGTTACTTACATGAATGTTTGATCCTCTAGACCATGAAATTTCATATAAATGATCCTTTTCACACACTCAGAATTCATAATCTAATTCTGAATCAATATAGACAGGCTTGCAAAGGAAAAGCTGAATAAGTATTAAATTCAGCATGGAAACAGCATTTTGGATATAATTACCTCTACTATACATTATTTTGGTTGTATTTTAAACACTTAGATTTTGCAATTAAATTCTTATCTTTTCTCTTCTCTATATGTCAATAATTGAAGAATGATTTCCCTTTAAAAGCACACCAGACTTTCAAATGCATTTTTACAAATCTAGGTCTATTAAGCACATCTGTTTCCAACTTTAACAATTGCTAATCTTTCCATCACCAGTTCTTAGACAGGCATGTTTTTGCTTTTAACATTTTTGGCATCTACAACAGAAATTACACTTGTATTCAAACCTTCATAGAGATGATGAGCTATGATAAATGCAAAGGTCATTATCAGAATTTTTGAGGAAAAAGGGAGTAAGAAAGAATAACTTACATGAAATTTTAAAGAACAAATCATGACACACCTTCTGATTGTCAATCAACTGTATGGAGACTGAATATTTTACGCTTATACTTGTGCTACAATACTATTTTTAAATGTAGCCTAAAATTCTTGTCTGTTATAACCCATTACAAGAAATGATTAAACAAAGAATATATAAATAATTAAACTCATTCTAAGTAGTCTTGTTTGTTTAGTTTTTAATCATTTTTAAAAATCTAACCTTACTTTATAAAAATAATTTAAACATGTGTATATAACACATTTCTTCAAAAAAAAATCCTAAGAACATCAGAAATGTTTGTTAGGAATGAAAGGACATATTTAAAAAATTTTTCCATATGAATAATTCAAACAGTGTTTGATCGTTATATTTATAAACTTTCAATGTCCACAAAATTTTACATTCATTGAGTTCATTATTCAACTTTGTGGTTCATTTAACTGACATATGCACTCAAAAGACAACTGTTTCACAATTTTGAGGTTTCCCTTGTTCTGAAACCCTATCAGCATTTTATCTATCAAAAGTATCATATATGTATTAATAAATACTTTTGAATGGTCATCAAATACAGATCCACCTTACACTGTGTAACATCACACTTTTATTTTTTCTCCTCTCACTTACTTTGCTACCAAAAATCATATTTGAACAGAAAACATTAAACATTTTCAAATATACATATTGCTTTTTAAACCAACTCAAAAACTTGACTTTTTCAGTATATTTGCTACATAAATGTTACTCAAATAAAGGCTTACGAAACTAAGATTATCAAGTCTGTACTGCACACTAGTGGCAAGTGGTAGTAAATGCATTCTTTTTTTAAACAAATTTTCCACTAATTGCATCTTAAATATTAGCTTTTTCAGTCAAAATTAGAACCCATTATATTATAGAGCACATAAACACATATTCTAAACACAATGTGTTCTTGTGTCATGAACTATTTTTCCAGTATACATCAATGCATTTTGAATGTCATACCCAGAGAGAGGTTCCTGTGCATGTAAATACTATGAATCCATATATCCATGTATATGTTTGTGCAAAGAGAGAAAAAGCTAGGCTTCATTTCTTCCTTTACATCATATTCCCTCATACCTCTTTCACATGTTCTGGCTTGGATTCTTTCAGTTCTTCATACTTCCACTTCCATAGAGACAAAGCCGACTCCAGCCTCTCTATTTCTTTTTCCAAAGCTGTGCGCATTCTAAATAATTTAAAAATTAAAAGAAAAAAAGTCAGCTTCAATTGTAAAATAATTTCAAGGATGCATTCAATTTTATAGCCATTTTCCTAATTTTTGATATTTGTATCTGATCATAATGAGAGAAAACATTTTGCAACTTATTAAAAATTACAAATATTGAATAAAACTTTTTTAGTTTATTATTCTGACAATGAACTTTACAGGAGATTACGTATATTTAATTTGGCTTTGCCAGTATTAACATTCTGCTTGATTTCTTCCATGTATTTCATGCATGCCTCTCAATTCCTCTCACTCATAATATTTTCTTACATAGGAGGATATACATGTTTCTAATTTTAACATGGTATTCTATCCATCTTCATATTGTGGCTGTATGTGAATGAAAAAAATCATTTGAAATGACACAGAATTCCAACAGGCCACCTAACAATCTTAAAAAATAGTCATTTATTGGGGATCTAAAAATAATTTTAAGTATTTCAAATTTGGTTGTAAAAAAGAAATTTCACTGGGATCCTTATTTAAATTATTCTAAATAACTGAAATTAATTTCTCTATTTGTAGAACTAGCAACAGAACTAGGATTAAAATTTAGTCCTTTAGGCCGGGCACGGTGGCTCACGCCTATAATCCCAGCACTTTGGGAGGCCGAGGCGGACGGATCACGAGGTCAGGAGATCAAGACCATCCTGGCGAACACGGTGAAACCCCGTCTCTACAAAAAATTAGTCCGGTGTGGTGGCGGCGCCTGTAGTCCCAGCTACTCGGGAGGCTGAGGCAGGAGAATGGCGGGAACCCGGGAGGCGGAGCTTGCAGTGAGCTGAGATCGTGCCACTCACTCCAGCCTGGGGGACAGAGCGAGACTCAGCTTAAAAAAAAAAAGAAAAAATAAATAAAAAATTTTGTCCTTTAATACACCAACCACTGGATTTTTGTTCTTTTTTTTTTTTTTTTTTTTGCCCACAATGTCTGTTAGAGTCATTGATAATTGTTTTATTTCTGGTTGTAATGAACACATATTGACCTTTGAAGCTGGCCTGTTCTTATCTGTAAGGTAGATTTGATTACTATTCAGAAATACTCGCGGATCACGAGGTCAGGAGATCGAGACCATCCTGGCAAACACGGTGAAACCCCGTCTCTACTAAAAAATTACAAAAAAAAAAAAAGAAAACTAGCCGGGCATGGTGGCGGCGCCTGTAGTCCCATCTACCCGGGAGGCTGAGGCAGGAGAACGGCGGGAACCCGGGAGGCGGAGCTTGCAGTGAGCCGAGGCCCGGCCCCTGCACTCCAGCCTGGGCTACAGAGCGAGACTCCGTCTCAAAAAAAAAAAAAAAAAAAAAAAAAAAAAAATACTCATTGATTTTCCTCCATTTCCACGGACAGAGTTGTTTTCCTCATTCCTCAATTCTAGAATTTGACAATGAGATATTAGCAAAGACGACAGAAACAAAAGTTTGAAAAGAACTTGTATGTTTGAGCACCAGGTAAATACACTTTGATTGTTATATGACACTGAGATTTTGTGATTGTTAGTCACATAGTTATTGTATTCATAATTAACTAATATACAGCTCTATTTCAGTGATATTAAATGTGACTAGAAAGATCTTAGGAACATATTCACAGAGCTAGAAGACGCAGGCAGAATCAAAATTGAATGTCATTTACATATTAATAAGAAATATGATTCTTCTTGGTAACAATACTATGATAATTCAAAGTAGTGTCAGACTGTAAATACATTAGTTTACTCCAATCAAATGGAGAAGCAGTCTATTAAAAAGTTATATAATTATATTTACATAAATCAAGCCATAAAATTGAAAGAGGATGTAATAGAATTAGTTAGAGCTTAGCTTAACCTCAAAAGAGACAGGTTGCAAAAAAAAAAAAATGGTGCAAAGCACCCCTTACAGTACTCTGATCCGGAATCCCTTATTAACATAGCAAATATATTAAACAAAATTAACAAACAAAAAGATTCAACTTGAAAGTTTAGGTCTTACGAACACTGAATATGAATGTTTATAATCCAGATTAACCACAGCAGTCACAATTTCAGATAGAAAAGTAAACCTAGCCAGCTGAGGACACCCAAGTTGCTTATTATGATATAATTTGTGTTTCAGTAGTTGTGTTTGAGATGATGAGAGGAAAAGAATTAAATATAGAAATGATAAACAAATCAGTATTAGTATTTTGTGTTAGATTTAGAAATTATGTGTACAAATCATTGTAAGATGAACTATATTGCATATCTAACATTTGAGTGCATTTTAGGTTTGGGGTGATAAATTAGAATATTTAAAAGATATTGAATATTGACTTAGACCTGTGAATTTATATTGAAAATTATAATAAAATTGTACTAAGTTTGTAACTTCATTGGAATGTTTAAGATAAGAATCACCATATTTATAATTTTAATTTTTTAGATTTTCTTGAGTAGGACGTGGGAATGTCTTGTCGGTAACTGAAAAACTTGAAAAGCAAATGGCATATGTTAAATTAATAAAATAATTTTATAAAAGATTTTAATTAACTGTATTTGTGTAATGAAGCATATATTTATGTTTCTCCTTAAAATTAATTTTGAGAATTATTTTATTTATAATAGAATAATGGGAACATACTTGAAAATTACCTGGAGTTAAAATCATACATGTTGTGAAATCAAATGTCTGCTTTTGATGTTATACTTTAATGAATCAAATGACAATTTAGAAACTCAAAATAAATTCAAAAATTTTCGAAGAAAGTAATATTTACCTCAAGTATACATCATAAAGAAAATATCTGATATGTATTTGTTTCCTAAAGGAAAATTATGCATTTTTATTATGAAAAAGGTTACAATTTGGTTAGGGGAGTGAGAAAAAAAGGAATTCATAAAAAATTATTTAATGACAATGGGATACTTAAATTGTTTTAGTATTTAGATAGTCCCATCATAAACTTTTGTGTCTCTGTGCCAGCATTAAGGACATTGCGTGTCTAAATTTATGCAGCAGAGGGCACTCTATAAGTCCTTAATTTTCTAGCCTAATCATTTTATTCTGTGTTTCAGAGAGATTTTCAAAGTTGATGAATAATATAGTTAAATTTATAATTGAGATGTATATTATTGTCAGAGCATTTGAGCTACAAGAAGGCAAACAATATTTACTCTAAAATGTTGCATATTTTATGTACACATTCTTCATGAGAATGAAATTAAAAAGGCAAAGCTTAGCAAAAATGTAGTATCTTTAATATGATGATATAAACTTTAAAAAGATCATATTGCTAAAATATATAAAATTTGTAGAATCTAAATATAAAATATGAACCAAAATTATTTTTATGAAAAGTTGTGATTATATTTCCATGCATTTTTTGATGCTTTGTTTACTGTCACAATTCCACAATAATTGGAAATAAAATTTAAATTTAAATATTACTCAAATATTTCTCAGGGATGAAAGGTCCTAAAAATTAATATCTAGGTATAAATATTAATCATTGTTGAACTGTGGGAAATTTCACTGGAAAAAATTGAATCGTTATTTTCTGAAAGGGTGTATTAATATAAAAATGTTCTACCAAATCAAATGATATCTTATAATAACACGCAGATATTCATTTTTATAACAGTTCAAAATTTAGAGATAGTATTAAACTGTTAACAATACAAGTTTTTACAAATATACTTTAAGCAACATATATGTCATTTTGCAATTGCACTTCCTACTATTCATAATTACATCTTTCAGCACTGGATGTTAGCACTCGGCTGTTGCAAACAGCCAAGCCATATACAATTAATTTAATTAGAAAAGATAAGTATTTAAAGAATATTGTTAAGCTCAGATCTCCAGGAGAATCATAGAACAAGGTTTGCAGATGAAGCAGACAGGGACGAAGACCCACTCTCATGCCACAAAACTAGTCCCATGAAGACCCCACTACCTGTAACCTCCTCTGTCTGTTGCCTGTACACTGTCCTGGTATTATGTGTCTGGCAAGCAAACATATTCAAATTAGCTAATTTGAGTGGAAAAGGATATTGTAGCTCAAAAAATTTCTGGGGAATACATGCAGCCAGGAACACTGATGAGAAAGCCATCGAAATCTTCCTGTAAGCACACTATTTCGGCCACCATTAAGGTACAGACATCACAGCGGGACCTCAAGATCACCAATATGGGACAGTGGGTGGTGTCACTAGGCACCAGAGGCCACCGCTGCCTCTGGAAACGAGTTTCTTTACTGCTGCTGCTTCCCCCTCAGGCATGGATTCTAGATGCTGTCTACTGCCTTGGGGTACTGGCTTGGCTTAAAACTCTAGGCGGCCACCTCTGATACACTATTCCTAAGTCAAGTGTCTGTACCCTCATTACAAAGGAAACCGTGGTAGAGACTTGCTGGTATTTTTATAATCTATGCACAGGTGTAGACTCTGTTTCATTTGGTAGCAAATTGCCGAAACACAAAATAGACACTGGAGAGTCAAAAGATGGTAAAGATTTATTGACTATTCCATGAGTGACAATAAAGAAACAAAATAAGCTTGACTTTCTAATACTTACAAATTTTACATTAAACAGTATTAACTAGATTTGCATGTCAATGTATTCATTAATTGAGGAATATATATATGCTTTATATATATATATGTAAAGTAGAAATCTGTCTGTTTCATACACAGATCAAAAATAATAACCTTTGAAGCATTTTTAATTTGCTGAAACTTCTCACCTAGATTTTAAATCTCATTATGAAAAAACGTTGAACATTTAATGAAGCAAAACAAAATAATTGAAGCATACTACTTTTCTTATATATAAAATAAATTAAGAAGATAAAATGGGCTGGGCACAGTGGCTCACACCTGTAAACCCAGCGCTTTGGGAAGCCAAGGAGGGTAGATCACTTGAGGCCAGGGGTTCCAGACCAGCCTGGGCAATATGACAAAACCCTGTCTCTACTAAAAATACAAAAAAAAAAATTAGCCAGGCGTGGTGGCACAGGCTGTAATTCCAGCTACTCGGGAGGCTGAGGTGGGAGGATGGCTGGAGCCCAGGAGGCTGAGGTTGCAGTGAACCGAGATTGCACCACTGCACTCTAGCCTGGGCAACAGAGCGAGACTGTCTCAAAAAGAAAAGAAAAAAAAAAAGATGAAATGGAAAGGGAGGACTGAAGCTCAGCTTAAAGGACACAGAACAAACATTTTATAAGTGATAAAGGAGGTCTCTGCAGTGAAATTTGAAAACTGATTCTGAATGTTAGAACAGTTCAAAATATTTTATCTCAGTCTCTGTTACTTGAGATTTGGTATTGCCAACCTCAGCTTCCTAAATTTTTAGGTACACATAGCTCTATAAGAGGATCAGCTTTCCTGGCCTTCCTCTAAATTTTCTACCTGGGAAGTCTTTATGAAAGTCATCAGAAATATATAAATTCTCAGTATATGAGAAACTTTTAATGCTGGAGAATTATTCATAAAACTGAGCAGTACTCAGAGTGCAAATAAAACAATAAAGTTTCTTCTATTTGATGAAGAGGTTCTAGTCAAGGACAATGGAAAAAATGAGTCCCTGAGTTTTCTGAGCTGATTTCTGTGCACTAGTTAAGAAGAGAATTTTCCCACTAGACGGGAATGCAGAAAAAAATACATTCACATCTCAATTCAAGCCACCCACTCACTGATATTCCAGGAAGAAGAATTTAAAAGATTAGATGGATTTATAAGTAATAGCATATCCTATATTCTTGGAAAATGTTCTCTTGTGATAGCAAAAAAGACTGTGATTGCCTCATGCGGATTGCATGCAAATGTTGATTCATGGACACAGGAACCATGACTCATCAAGTCCGTGGGATTGTTTCTTAAAAGAGGAGAGTAGGAAGACAAGGCCATGGAAAGCCTCCTTTTTTCTCTTATTCTTTGACCTGTCTAGGGATTCTAGACTGAAGTCACTGAGAACTGGAGAATGTACTTACTCTGAGAATTGTTCATGTATTCCAAGACAGTAAAAAGTACATGTTGTGTTGTATATGTACATGGATAAGCGTGTTAAGACAGAACATGCATATTTTTAAAACTGACACTTTAGAATAGGAAAGTTTACATCTAGAAAAGCACAGCTCTGCACTGCTCCCATTAGACTGCATCAGGGAAGTAATATCGTATGAGTGCTGGAGAGAAGTCTATAATTACCAAAAGTTAAATCCTTCAAGAAGTAAAAGCAAAGAGATTAGAATGTGACTGAAATGTATAGGTCTAGATAAAATTGTCAGTATGTGTACAAGCCTAAAAATTAAATTCAATTTTACTCTTTTTTCTACTGATGTTGGTTGCCTCTACTAGGAATTTACACTTGGTAGAGTAATAAGTATTTATTCTGTACATAAATGCTTGCATGATCACAATCTATTAATCTAGCGAAATACAGATGAAGAGTCTGAAAAAGGGAATCGGTGGCACTAGTAAATTTCAGAGGAACTAATGAGAAACTTCTGGCAGAAAATAAGTGGTAAAGAACTTACTGTATCTGTGAATGGCTAGTATGCATATTTATCCCGATTTCAGTCCATTCAAACCAGGAAAATTAAAACTGTTATATAACATATGCTTATAGAATACACTGTGTGTATATATGCATACATATCCTTCTTGCTTTTCTGGTTCTGCCCATTAAGGCTTTTATAACGAAGAGATAAAAGTAATTATTTTTAGATTTTGGAACCACATTTATATATTAGATATTCCACATTGTGCTAATAAAATTGTAAACTGATTGCAAAGAAACAAAAATCCATATTGAATATTTCATATTACTATCCTCTTTCCCAGATGTTATTTGTTCTTGATCTTTATGAGAATTCACTGAGAAAGGCTATGACAGATTGTATTTTGCAAAGACCGTTGCCACAATGACTGCATCCCACACGCTCTTATTATACAATTGTTTTGACACTCCTTCCGTTGAAAGTGCTTCTCTCTCTTTGATCTGAGTCAGCCTTTGAGATTCCCACCACCGATAATGGGTCTGAAGTGATGCTACGTGACTTTTGAGGCAGAGTCATTCAAATGGCGTTCTTCTCTCTGTGTTCTTAAGATGTTCACTTGCAGCCTAGCCCCAGTGTTGTGAGGAAGCCAAGCACCCCTTTAAATAGCCCTAGTGCAGGTGTCCCAACTGAGGCCTAGATGAGAACTGAGGCCAGACATATGAGTGAGAGAGGCTGCAGCCCCCAGCCTTCCAGGCATGGCCAGCCTTTGAGCTATTGCAACTGAAGGTACAAGTGAGAAATACGATGTCCACGCCAAGCCATGCTCAAGATTCTTGAACAGAAGACATGGTGGTTGCTGTTGATACGTTTTAATGATAATTGTTTGGAAAAGTTTGTTTCAAGACAATAGATAACTGGAACATAACAGCACTGCAGCTATTTTCACAAAGGGGCAATAGCCAACATCACGTAGTTGGAATACGTCAGAACAAAGATGAAGATCCAGGCCAATTAATCACAAGCCTGATGCCCTTAGTGGTCCATGTATCAGACAACTTTTTCTGTAATCAATATCTCACAAAATTGTGATTTTTCTGCTATTAGTATTAACATATTTATTCATTTTTTATTTACCAAGTCCAAGATGCTGTAACAATTAAATAACACACTGGATATTTTAACCTTGTACATTAAGAATTCAGATACAATTAAAGTGAATCTACCAGAGATGATAAAAACATAGTCATGATAAAAGTCAACTTAAAAGAATGAAAAACACTAACAAGTTATATACTACTTTTTAAAATTCAAAATGTGAATATCTGTCAAACTAATTTCTTTAAATCCTAAAACTTAATGACTAAACATGGATAAAATACATTATCAAATGACCAATCTATCAGTATTAACAATTTTAAGTGGTTTGAAAGTTAGACTTGGTTAAGGGAGACAATGATTAGCACTTACTCTCTTTCCTTCCATAAGATTTTTTGGAATTCATCCAAATGCACCTGCAAAGCTGAAATTTCAGTTACTTCATTTTCTAAAGGCAGATTTATTGCTTTCAGTCTCAGCCCAGCTTTCATTTCACCATTTCCAGAACCACCATTGTTGAATAAGTCAACACCATCTAGATTGGGTTTCATTTCCTCACTTAATTTTAGAGAATCAATAACCACACCTTCTTCCTGAAAAAAAAAAAAAAAAAATTTAAACCTCTTGGAGAAAAATCGTGATGACAATACATTTTCATAAAGAAATACATGTTATGATACAACAACAAATTGATATTTTTATTTCATTATCATTCCCTAAAAGCGTTGTGTGGTCACACTTACTTGCATTCTTCTTCAAACTTATTTTTTTCTATGTTCTACCTCTTTACAAAAAAAATACATTTCTCAAAAGTTCTGCTTTAACTCTGTTCTCTTTTTCTAATCACGCTAAAAATAATCATGCACAAACTTGAACAGCTGTAAATAATTTTTAATGAGTTGATGAATTCCTCTTTCAAGTTTCTTTTGTCATAAGACACTTACAGTTTCAAAGTAATTATTTTTTAACATTTTTGAAAGACAAGATAGAATTTTCAGGAAGCTCTTGAATATTTTAAAAAGCTTGCTTATCGCTTTATTTTAGTTCCCCTTTTTTAAATTCATGAGTCACATCTCAAATAGAATTTAATGGGGCACTTTAATAAACATGGGCATCAATACTAGAGCAACAACTGCATCGACACTCTTAGAGTGTAACTCAAAAACTTCACAGGGCTCATGCTGTTGGTATTTGCCTACAATTTAAATTTGCCCTGGTTTATAAGTTTAAAATGAAAGACAATTTCAAATAAAATCTCAATGAATAGTCAAGTTCAAGTAAAATCTCGATGATACTTCACTTTTGTTTTGTTTTTTAAGTAGTATGTGGATGCCAGGTTACCTAGTATGATTCATTCCTTAATTCTCTCAAGAATGATCATTGCAATCATCTATACTATAATATTTTGACAAACAATAAAATAAGATGTGTTGTTTGAGGATACATATACATATCTTTCTTCTTAGGTATAGAGTTGGCAAAGATACTGGTCAAAATTTTAAGGAAAAAACTGATTGAAGCTTCTTCAACAGGTAATATTTATTTTCCTACCATCAGAAGGAATATCTGGAAGGATATTTTGC
This sequence comes from Mandrillus leucophaeus, assembly GCF_000951045.1. Classification (NCBI taxonomy): domain Eukaryota; kingdom Metazoa; phylum Chordata; class Mammalia; order Primates; family Cercopithecidae; genus Mandrillus; species Mandrillus leucophaeus. The sequence goes on from NW_012109141.1 coordinate 6,597,152, forward strand.
AAATAAATACATTTTTAATAAATAAGTATTATGTTTGATTTGTTCTTGACATTAACGTTAAGGAGATATTTCAGAAGAAATCCCAAAATATTGAGAAATTTCCATCATGATACATGTGAAGAGAATCCTTCATTTTCTCAAATGCAGAGGCTAGTAACTTACAATAATAAAAATGCTTTGTGGATTTAGAGAACTTGATGTGAGCTATGTTCCCTTATCCTCATCATTGCACTCTTCTAACGCATACATTAACACAGCTGAGTTTTGAGAATATATGTGATTTTCCAAAAGATACACACAAAGCTTAGGTTATCAGCTTTGAACTTTTTAAAAAGAAAACGTAGAAGACCAAATAAGCAGAAGTAATCATTGTATTGCAATCTTCTTATTTTTTTTATTTATAGTTAAATCTAGGTTTTACCTACCATAAATTATATACATTATAGAATGGCTTAAAATACTAAATGCAATGGTAGAGGTGCAAGATATTAACTAATGTGTGTTAGAGAAGGAATTAAGTAGAAAGAGGTAACAAAATAAACTGAAACTATAATAAGAGGTAACAGGAGTTCCCAAAGTATGTTCTTTGGGTTGTTAATATTATTTACCAAGTTAAAATAAAAGAAAAAGAAAAAACAGGGTGGTGGTTCATGGATGAATAAGTGATACTGAGAGACTTTTTAAAGTTACATGTGTTTTGTACAGAATTCTCAGAAACTGAGATTCTAAGTATACCAAGAAATTCCATCAGTGGTCCATATAAAGCATTTCCTAAGGTACCCTATTTGCCTGCAGTACCCATTTTATAAGTAGTTAATTGTGAGGCTTGAGTCCCAAACATTGAGAACTATTCAAACTACTGTATGGATTGTTTACAATTTAGAAATAATTAAGGCAAATGGAAAGAAATGTCTCCAAATATTTTCTTTTCAGATGAAAAATGCTGAGTTAAATTTTTCTATAAAGATTAGTAAAACCACTAGGATGGGCTGAACTTGTGTTTCCTCTAAATTTATTTGTTAAAGTCTTAATCCCCAGTACCATAGAATGTGACTGTTGGTGGAGACAGGGCCTTTAAGGAGGTGATTTAGTTAAATTAGGCTCATTAGGTGACCTTACAAGAAGAACTTAAGACACAGACATGTGTACAAAGAAAAGACCATATGAAGACACAGGGAGAAAATGGCTTTCTATAAGCCAAGGAGAGAGGCCTCAGAAGAAACCAACCCTGCTAGCACCTTGATCTTGTACTTCTAGCTTCTATAATTATAAGAAAATGAATTTCTGTTGCTTAAACCACTGTGATTATGGTACGTTTTTACGGTAGCCCTGGCAGACTAGTATAGTCACCACTGGATTTGTCACTTCCTTCTTCCTCCCCATCACTATCTATGACCTTCAGATATTCACATAGTCTCTGGATTTTTTTCTTACCTTATTATTTGTGTCCTCCTTTGTAGAAAATTTTCTTTTTACCAAACACTCTCTGATGGACTCATACATTTGTGAACTCACTTGAAATTGGTCTCTATGTTCACAGGCTTCTTCTGTGAAACCGGGAAGCTTCAGATCCTGGGTGTCTTTAGCTTCTAATGCCTCCTTCTGAGGTGGCAAACTCTGTTTCTTTTTCAGTGTACTCAATTCTTTCATCGCCATCTCTAGTTTTATTCTGAGTTGTCTTCCTTCCTCCCTGGCACTGTTCCTTTCAGCTCGAACTTTACTCCATTTTTCTCTCCAGTTGGCAGTGCAATCTGACCACCACCGCATGGTCTTTTCCATCTGAGCAGCTCTGGCCTTGACTTCTTCAAGCTCCCGCAGGCGAAGTTCTTCACAAATATCCCATTTGTTGGTGTTACATGAGTGTGCACAGAAATTGTGAGCAGCATGAGATTGTAGCCCATGAAGTGGGAAGCAGGTATCCCTGGGGGGTGAGGCAGGTGTTACCATGTCACCACGTGACTTAATTGATGATTGCTGCATCTGGAAGATCTGTGTTTCTTCAATTAATCGATGAATGGAATCTAAATTCATATTCATCTTTGAGACCTGAGAAAAGATAGAGGACATAATTTCATGCTGAAATTTCCCTTGTAAATACAGGAATAAGACCTACGGTTTTTTTGTTTTTGAAATTTGATGAAAACAATGCCACTTTTTTTTTTTTTTTTTTTTTTTGGAGACAGAGTCTTGCTCATGCAGTAGCATGATCTCGGCTCACTACAACCTCCGCCTCCAGGGTTCAAGCAATTCCCTTGCCTCAGCCTCCTGAGTAGCTGGGACTACAGGCACGCACCACCACGCCCAGCTAATTTTTGTTGTATTTTAGTAGAGATGGGGTTTCACCATGTTGGTCAGGATGTTCTTGATCTCCTGACCTCGTGATCCACCCACCTCAGCCTCCTGAATTGCTAGGATTACAGGTGTGAGCCACCACGCCCGGCTGCACTTTTTCAATATTGCATATTTTTCCAGTATAACTAAAAATATAGAGGAATTTAAACACTTGTAACTGTCCACTAAGAAATAGAAAATTCTCATATTCAATTTTGCCAAAAAAATACAAATAAAAATATAAAGATGCAATTGAAGATAGCATATGACATAAATCATTCATTTTGACAAATCCAGTCCTATTTAGGTCATATCTATTGCAACATTGTCCACTACAAAATACAAATTGTAATATTTATTGTCCACTAACTACTTAATGGTTTTCTTTATCCCTGCTAAGCCTCAATTTGTTCAGGCAGAATGCACAACCTATTGATGTATAGGCAAATAAGCCTCTATTTCAATGCCAGAGGTTAAATCATAGCCTACATTTTCCATGATGCCCTTCATCTGTTGACTATTGACTAGTCTCAAGGCAGCCATATGGCCTGACTCTGGCTGCTGGGATGTGAGATGAAGTGTGCTGAGATTTCCCATCCAGAAAAATATGAGAACATCACAATGAGGAACTCTCTTTCCTCTTCCTTCCTTGTGTTTGAATAAGGACATAGTTCTGGAAGAAGGTGAGTATAACAGCCTTCTCATGACATTCAAAATGGTGAACCATGAAGATAAGAGCCTGATTTAAGGTGTGAATTATGGCATGACAACGTAGAATGCATACCTCTGATTTCTTTGCTATTTGAGCAGAATAACCTATATTTATTTAAGTTATGATGGTTGAGTTTTCTGTTATTTTCAGGCAAAAGCACATCTAACTTATACATGAATCAATTTCTCACTGTGGTTAATATTGTGATAAGATCAAAAATAAAATATTATGAAAAACCATGTTTCTTGTGTGTCAAAAGTTTTACAGTCTGGTGGGTGAGAGAAGCACAGTTAAGTTTTAAAGATACATAATTTACATTATAACAAATACATGTATTTGTTCAATAATTTTGTTTAGTATGTAGTATGTGTCAAGTCATGTTAGATTATTAGGTATGGTTAAGGTGATCTAAGGAGTACTGATGAAGTACTGAAGTACTAAGTATTGATATCACTTAGAAATGAGGAAACTTTACAGCGTAGATAACACGACACAGTCTTTGCCCAATGCAAAGCTTCGTAAAGAAATTAAAATCAACTTTCCATATAAATACCAAACACAAATTAATTTGTAAAGGCATACCATATGTAACAATACATATACCCGATTCTTTATTCAACATTGTAATATAGGTATATTGAGAATATAGTAAGTAGACTTTTTGCTTTAAAAAAGTGCTCAAAACATGCAGCTTAATTTGTAAATTAATAAAGTTCCATGGCTGTAAATAATTACCCATTTTTATTCTCAGATATGCTTTTCTGGTGTAAATAATCTTATATAATATTTTATGTGCATGACATTTAATCCTCTCACTTTTTTTCATTTGCTTTTATATAGTTACAGATCATAAATTGCCTCCTTATGACCCATCTATTTAATCAACTGAATGGGTTTCATTACTATAACTAACTTACAAAATAAGCCTTTAATCATTGGGAAAAAAGACTACATAATATTTTAAAAGATGAATATTAAGGCTATCTTACTAAGAGATTTTATAATATTAAACTTAATTAATATTAACTTTTAATAGTAGAGAAGAAAACATTTTAACAAGTGTTATATAGAGATGTCAAACCACTTCACTCTTCATTATAATACTTGTTATAACAATATAGACACATGGTTGTAATTATTTTTGTTAGCATTGGTATATGTCCAATCATGTTTCAGTTATTGCTGATTTGGAGTATTTTGTTCCCTTCATATATTATAATTCAGAGGGCAGTAAGAATACAACTGACCAAACTCCAACACCAATACAAAAAAGAAAAGAACAAAAGGAACTCTTAATTAGAAACAGTGTGTATATATATACACATATATATACATACACACACACACACACACACACACAAACACAAATACATATATATATTTACTATTCACTGTTTAATGATATTTCTTTTGGTTGAAATTCCAAAGCGAAGACAGAGAATTTAATTCAGCATATTAAACTTAAAATTATCCTTGCTAGTTTTCAAAATAAATCAGTATCATAAAATTGTAATGTCTTTAAATGTCTCATTAACTTTTATTTCACTAGTGTTTTGAAGACTCTATAATTGGATTCTGGTACATTGAGATCTTGCCTACCAATTAACTGTGTATTTTTTCACATCTGACTAAATAAAAATGAGTTGGGCTTAATCAGTCAGTCCTTGAACTTGAAGAGTATTTCCTGTTTTAAAAAGTTTTCTCAGGCAAGGAAAATTTGCTTGAGATGAGGGTGGTTAACACACGTATGCATGCACTAAAGTCTTCATTTCCCTATACAAATGTGTGCACTCTTCGTATTTTAGCTCAGAGAACTATGAAAGTATTTGCCAGTGGTTGTAGAACAGGGCCACTGATAATGTAGGAAAATATTTTAATGCTGTTGACTCTGGTTTCTTGTACTGATTTTTGCATTGTAAAAATGCTTATACAATCAGTCCACCGTGATTTCTGCAAATATTTTTGAATGTAGTACATAACCAAATAAAATCTTAAGGGTCTACAAAGTATATATAATATCACTAACAAAATTATTTGTTGCCAAAGGAGGACTTAATGTGTCAGATAGTGGACTCCAGCCTCTATTGGGTAGAGTCTTACTCTGCCACTTTTTAGACGATGATCTTGCACCAATTACACAAACTGCCTTTCACTAAATATCCTTAGTATAGAAGGAGACAAGAATAGCATGGGCCTCATTGAATTCTTGTGACTATTAAAAGAGAAAATGCCTGCAGACTGGTTAACTCTAGCTATCCTGTAGGCAAGGCATACATTTTTGTTATACAAGTCATTAGTATGTCACCTTGACATACTAATTTACCATTTACTTTTTTGTATGTTTTTCCCTCTGTCTTTTGAAAGAGAAATGATGTACTTTAAAAAGAGGAAAAGCATAGGAAAAATGAAATCTACAAAAGTGCTCTGTATTGCATGTAACAAAGTTGCAGTTCCAATGTCTATATAATATTGATATTAATCAATGGAGTAGTCAGTACTATTATTATCCCCATCTTAATGATAAAGAAACTAGGATTTAGGCTCTGATGTATCCAGCCAAGTCATACAGTTAGAAAGGGTCAACCTAGTTTGGAAACTGAGGAAATTTGAATCCAGAGCTACCACCTCTTCATATAAAAATTCTACAGCTTTAAAATATCAACTGTTTTCACTATAAATCTTTTAGAGTATTTCAGGAATACATTTGGCATACTTCCACTTTGGATATTTTTATGCTAAAATATCTCCTATTAAATTACGCAACAATTAGTCTTCTCATCCTGACACTGTCCTTTGAGTTCATTCAATCTCCTGATCACAGCTCAAAGGGACTGTGAAGTCCGGGCCTGTCCAACCCTCTGGCCTCCTCTTTGTCACTTCATCTTCCACATCCCCTGAGTCGGCTACCCTGTATGTGTCCATTCCTTGCACAACCTCACCTCCACCTTCTCCTTGGTGCAACCTGTTTGCTCTGCAGGAGCACGCTCCCCTCTCTCCACAGACCCTCTTTCCCCTGGCTTCTCATCCTTCAGGTAGCAGGTTATACTTTCCTACTAACTAAACCTGTGATCCGAGAATTCTAGATCCCTTAGTGGCCCTTTGTCTAAGGGTGTCCAAGGGAGAGGACACAGTCACGGGTTCTTAGTTTCTGTTTCTGACTGGGCTACCAAAACCCCTTCCTCATCCCTCTTTTCCACCTATCACTAGAAACAGAAGCTAAAAACCAAGGTTTCCTGCTGCTGAAAGCCTAAAACAAAACAAAACACAACAACAACAAAATAAGGTGGGTTGAATATGCACCGCTGACCTGCTCCTAGAAAGTGAACAAAATAGACATCACTTCTGCCATCCTGAATGTTGCTAACAATCATGAACAACAAACCAAATGAACAATCACAGTTTTTAGCTATATCTTTGAAAGGAGCAGTGTATTGTAATCCAAAAACTCCCTATGTACTTAGCAAAGTCTCTCCCAAGTGACACTTGATGTGTTATCTGAAGAATGAAATGGGCCAGAAAGAAAAGCATTTTTGGCAGAAGTTAAACTTCCATGGCAGGATAAAACAGACATTACAAAGATGTTGTCTTATTGTTATAGTTATTGCTTTATCTTAATCTATAGAAAATGAAACCTTTGTTGAATTATTTTTCCTAAGAAGCATAGGACTTGTAATGCACACAAAATAACAAAAGCCATTTGCAGTGAGAAAATGGATTAACATAGATTCAAAGTACAATGCTAAGAAACAATCATTATGATAGATATGATGAAATATAATCTAACAAAAAGAAAAATAATCAGATTTTAATATTCGGGAAAATAAACACTTTATTGTATTATAAAATGTGGCCTGTCAAACAGGCATAAATGAAGAGTATGAAAATTCATTTCATATAGGTCTAAAGCAAATACATATATATATACACACACACACACGAGAATTTTTGCAAGAGTACACAGAATGTTAAATAGAAGACTATAGTTGTGATGATGAGATAAATGAAACCATTACACTAAATGGCCACATGACATATGTATGTAGTTCAAGATTTGCTCATGGTTAAATATTCTATTCTAAAAATCCTTACACTGTAGCAAATTATACAGATAGTTTCTGTCTATGCTTGTTGGTGCAAATGAGAGGCTTTTAAATTGTATAAAGACAGAAAATAATTCGTCAAAGCAGGCAACTAATAATATAAAATAAATTTGAACAACTTGCCAATAATTTAAAACTTAGATATTTTACTTTCAAAAGCATTATAACATAAAATGAGCAGAAACACAAAGTTTAAAACATAATTTCATGTTTTCCAAGAGTCTTTATTAAATTTTAAATAGCATTATTTGATCAGATAGAAATTGTCTCTGTTTTAAAGAATTGGGATGGAATTAATACAGTAAACAAGACCTTTTGCTAGCTTACTCTTCATTGCTCCCTCTTTAAGCTATTGCTATTACCTAGTGCTATTGAAGCAATGTGTTACTGGTTCAAATCTATGTGATGCCTTTCCTTTAGGCTAGGTTTTCAGTAAAATTATTGGAGAAAAAATCGTGATAAAATATTACATTTCTAAGATAATGTTCAATGATTTTTAAAACTCCAGTTCTTTAAAAATAAACTATTTCAGAGTCTCTCCACATAGTATCTTGATGTCATTGTTGTGTTTTTTATAAGCTTTAAGGGGCTTAAAAATTACATTATAATAATAACCTCATAGATCAGAGAGAAAAAGTGACCAGTCTGACTTCTTTATAATATGAATAAAGAAATACAGAGAGATCCAAAATCCATAATCCATTTTATAAAGTGTCAATGCATAATTTGTAATGAGTCTTGGAAAAATAAAATTCCTGTTTTCTGGCAGGCTAATCAGCTTGAAGCCTTTATGGTGCTTTGCCTGCCAAGTACAAATTTAGGTTCAGACAATTTAGACTTTCTTGGTGGATACATCATTTAACTACTCTTATGAAGTACTTGGGATGCCAAGCAGGTTCAAGAAAGCTCTGCTTTAAAATATTGCTGAAATTTCTCACCAGTGTACAAATTTTGAGACTTAAAGAGATTATGTCATACATTTGAGCTTAGCAGCCTAAGTATATTTCTACAGTATACAGAATACATATGGAATAAATGTAATATACAGTATTATATATACATATACATGTATATATAATCTGTTCTACATATTTTACCTGTTTGCATGGAAACCTGACAGTCAATTCATCAGTATTTTAAAATATTTATACCCATGCCAGGTTTTAGTTAACAAAGCCACAAACTATCCCAATGTTCTTATGCAATCTAATCCAACTTAATGGTGCCAAATAAAAAAGCCAAAATGTTTCTTGAGACCTTAAGCCAAAAATAAAATTAACATTAGCTCTGCTGGAACTATATAGCCCCACCTAATCTTATTTTTGTATAAGAATGTGCTTAGCAGCTTAGCACTATTTCCAGGTGGCTAACAGACATGGTGCACATTTTATGGGAAATAACACTGCACAAGCCTGATATTGTTAAAGGTTCTACCGCTTTCTAAATTTGGGCAGATGATTGTATCTGAAATTTACATTATTATGTAAACATCATCTTATAGAACCTCATATCAATTAAATGACAATGATGACAATGTAACTGTTTCCAGAAACACTAAAATGTTAAAAGGAAATTAAAATGAGAGCACATAGCCAATAACTCCAAATGATAATTATTATCAATATCTAATGTGAGAGAAAATCACTCTATGAAATAATTCCTATCACAGTTCCACTACAAATTAGGTGGTACTTAGAGAACGATGGTTATATCATCAAGATCGGGGAATTTTTTCTATTTGTTATTGTTGTTTTTACATTTAAAAGCCATTTATTTGTTAAAATTATAGATTTTCATTAACATTGAATTCATTGAGATTTCCAAATATTTTTGTGCATTTAAGGTTTCAGGAAACAAAACCACAGATGACCCCAATTTTCCTATGCATTTTCTAAGCAAAATTCCTAAGGCGTTTACCATATTCGCACTTATTCTTAAAGAATCTGTGTGGCTAAGTCACAAGATCTTCACAAGTCTATTTACACTTTGTGGTGAACAGGAGAAAGCTCTTATGTATCAGTAAAATGCGGTAATATTTTCTCACACCCATTTGATAGGATGTGCAAAGCTGCCAACTGCTTTATGTTGGCTGACTGGAAAATTTTCTCAGACTTCATGAAGTTTGAAGAGTGAAACTCAAAGATTGTCCTATTATTTTCAAAAAGCACTTATAATTTTTTTAATCAAAACAAAATTTATTCTTAAAGTCAGTTTTATTTTCCCAACAGTACATTCTATACATTAATAATCCAAATGGGCTAAACTATATTCCACATCAAAAAGCTGAAAGAAAAAATTGGATTCAGAAGCAGACATTTTACAATGTACCTAAGACTTTTATGAGCAATACCTGTGCATGTGTCCAAATACTCCACTTCAGTCATCCCAGTTCTTAAAGCAAAATGTATTTATGTAAAATCATGCATGATATGGTATGTTAAACTTTATTTTGTATGTATGATCTGGAATTCAATTTTCATTGTAAACAGCATGACCAAAGAGTAAGATTTACACTTAAAAAATATAAATTGAATCAACAAAATTTTTTTAAAAGCCCAGCTTCTTCAAATTCCAAAATTTCTGGTGAATCCGAATGTTGTAGCGAACATGTAGGAAAGATGGGGCAAGATAGTTTTTTCTTTCAGAAAAGAGAAAGATCAGACATAAGAAACTTATGCCTTTCACCCAGACTTCAAAAGTAAGAAAGCCAGAAAAGCCACTTTTTAAATATACCCCCTAAGAAGTTGTGTAAGATTGTCATACCTGTCTTGATGATCAAGTCAAGCAATATTTTAAAATTATAACAGTATTTAACTTATGTATTCTGTATATTGATTGGAAGTGACATGACAGAATATATTTAAATAATTTAACTATATTTAAATAAAAGAAATAATTTAAATATTTTAAAGTAACAAAGTAAAAGAAATAACAATTCAAATATAATTGAAATTGTTTTGAAATATATTTGAAATATACTTGAATTGGTATTTCCTTTATTTTGCTCTTCTTATTCTAAGTTTCTTGTGGTAGGAACTTAGGTTGAGAACTTTATTTCTTATGTAAGAATTTAGGGCATAATCTTTCTTCTCTGCACTATGTTAACTGTCTTTCAAATATCTGATGTTACAGTATTTTCATTTTATTCAGTTTTGTATTTTTTTTATTTTCTTGGTGAATTCCTTATTGAACCATGAATTATTTAGACATGTGTTGTCTAATTTTTACTTCTTTAGAGATATTTCTGTTGTGATTTTTAGTTTGATTTCATTACAGAAAGATGACATACTCTGCCCAATTTCAATTATTTTACATTAGTTGAAGGGGTTTGTTTTTTTTTTTTTTTTTTTGGTATAGGATATGTACCTTGGTGAATGTTACACGACACTTGAAAATATGTATGTTCTGCAGTTGTATGTTGGAATCTTCTATACATGACAATTAGATCCTATTTGCTGATTATATCGTTCAGATTCTCTATACCTTTGCTGATTTTCTGTGCAGTCATTTTACTAGTTGTTCAGAGAGATTTCTGAAATCCTCAGCTGTAATTCCTGATTTGTCTATTTCTCTTTTCAGTTCTACCTGTTTTTGCTTCATGTGTTTGGAAGCTGTGTTGTTTTGCGTATACTCATGTAGCATCATTATGTCTTCCTGATGTATTGATCCTTTTATTATCACGAAATTTTCCTCCTTGTCTGTGGTGGGTTTCTATATTTTATTTTGTTTTGTTTTGTTCTGAAGTAACATCTCTGGTATTAACGTAGCCACTCTTAGGTATTTTTTAAAAAACTAGTATTTCCAAGGTATTTTTTTCCATTCTTTTATTTAACATTCTTTTATTTGTGATAGATGGCAATCTTAATTGATGATCTGAGGAAGTGAGTTTCTTGTTAAGTTTTTTATTAATAGCATGTGACTTGTTCATGCTTTTTGTTTGTTTGCTTATTTTTGTTTTATACTTCCTGCCCATCTCTGCCTTCTACCTAGTCTATTTAGGCTATTTACATTTACAGTAATTATTGATGTGTTAGAACTTTTATCTGCCATTTTATAATTTGTTTTCTTTCTGTCCTCTCTTTCCATCCCTGCTTTTCTTCTTTTGCTTTCCTCTTTGTTATTTGAATTTTTGTGTGGATTCCACCTGGCTGATATAGGTACAGTATTTTTTAGTTTATCACTTGTACAGTTTTCATACTTGTTGTTCTGAGAGTTAAAATACACAAAAGTAACAGCCTTATCTACTGGAAATCAGCATTTCATCTCTTCAAGTGAAGTATGGACAACCTACTTCTGTTTAGGTCATTTTACCTTCTCTATCATTAAATATCACTTTCTTGAGTATAAAATGATTTTATAATTTTTATTTCAATCATTAAATATGATTTATAAAACAAATGAGGAGAAAGACATTCTATCATATATTCATATTTCTATTTGATTGTTTCTTCTTGTTTTTTGATGCTACGGGATTCTTTTATCATTTTGTTTCTCTTTATAGAATTTCCTTTAGCCAATTTTTAAGGGTAGTTCCTGCTATTAATAGCATCTTCTAGTTTTCCTTCATCTGGTATCTTTACTCTCCATTCATTCCCGAAGGATAGTTTTACCAGTTCTACAATTATCACTTGATTTTTTTTCAACACTTAAAAATGTACCATCTCCTTGTAGCCTTTGTGGCTTCAGGTAAGAAATTCACTATCATTTGAATTGATATTCCTAGTGTTGACATTTTGTATTAGAAGTTCAGCATTGGTTATATAGTAACGTAAATACTATGACATATAAATCTTTCATTTTAACTCTTATCCATGAATTTCAAATATAGATTATAGCTATGTAACAATTAATGTGATCAATCAGGCGCTAATAAGTGCCAATAAAAAGTGAGATTATGGCCATGACTGCAAACCTTGTAATTATATTTTGTTTTATTCTTGAAATGTTTCCTTAACCTCAGAATAATTGGGTAAAATGGTAAAGAAAAAAAGTTCAAATTGATTTTCCCAGTGTGTGTGAATATCATTTTTTAAAATTAAAATATAGACAAACTTCTAAAATGCCCCTCACTTATCCCCCCTTTTGGTATTCACAGCCTTGTCTAATTCCCTTCCTCTCAGTGGGGGCTGGCCCTGTGACCTGCTTCTAATGAATATAATGTTATAAAAGTGGTAAGATGTGACTTCTGAAATCAGGTTATGAAAGAATGAGGTTTCCATGTTGCTAGCATTCTTTCTATTGCCTTTTCTCTTGGTCACTGATGAATCCAAGAGTCATGTTATAAGCAGTTGTTTGGAGAGGCCCACGTGGCAAGGAACTGAGGAAGGCTTCTGGCCACCAGCTCCCAGAAACTAAATCCTGCCCACAACCATTTGTGGAAGCTTGGCAGCAGATCTACCCCATGTTGAGTCTTCAGTCCACTGCAGCTCTGGCTGACACCTTCCCTGAAGCCTATGAGAGAGACCCAGGGCCAGAGGATTCAATTAAGCCACACCTGTATTCCACAGAAATGATATTGCTGCATAAAAAATTACACCAAAATTTAGTTTCTTAGAACACTATATTTATTACCTCACAGTTTCTGCGTCTGCAGTCTATTAAAAGAATGTGAATGGTCAGAAAAATGCATTTTAATCTCTTGATATTTAGAAAATAAAAACAAACAAGAGAGAAATATTCTAGGTTTTCATTAGTATATGTTAACCCTCTAAAGAGGTGACAGTAACAGGAAATATAAATTGACGTGAAATGGTGCCTTTAACAATTTAAAATTAGAAAATGAGAACACTGTACAGATTCATTTTCCAAAAGTGCTTTTCAAGAGCACATGACTACTTATAGGTACAAAATACTTGGATTTTGTACTTGGATTTTATACAAGCAGAATTACTGCATTTAATTCATTGCATGATCTTCCGCTGAAGGGTATGTAAAGATGAACATGTTCATTTTTACATCTTGAAGTTATAATAACTTATTGAATGTTTATTTATTTATTTATCATCATTTTTATTTTTTGAGTCTTGCTGTGTTGCTTAGGCTGAAGTACAGTGGAGTAATCTCAGTTCCCTGCAACTTCTGCCTCCCTGGTTCAAGTGATTCTCCTGCCTTAGCCTCCTGAGTAGCTGGGGCTACAGGCACGTACCACATGCCCGACTAATTTTTATATTTTTAGTAGAGACGGAGTTTCGCTATGTTGGCCAGGCCGGTCTCCAACTCCTGGCTTCAAATGATCCGCCCACCTCGGCCTCCTAAAACGCGGGCATTACAGACCGCACCTGGCCTAATTTACTGAAAAATATTTTTAAACCTCAAACGCAAATATTGTTTTACTTTGGAAAAATGGAACTGCCAATGTATTATTTAGCTTTTTCTTTCCCATTTTTTGAGTGCCAAATACAATAGCATGAGAAAAGCTTTCTATTCAAATAGCACCTTAAGTTCAGTAGCGCTTACTCTGAACACATAAAGTGGCATTAAAATCTTGAAGCACATCAGTTTCATCAGTTTCATTTACTATGAGAATAAATCATTTTAGTGCCTCTCAATATATTTTGTAATATTTACCTTTATATAAGAGTAACTTCTGTAAATCAAATAACAGATAAACTGAACTGCTTGGCATCTAACAATGAAACTTGTGGACAGCAAGAAAGAGAGAAAGATAAAAGAGAAAACTAGTTCAACCATTGTGAAAGACAGTGTGGTGATTCCTCAAGGATCTAGAACTAGAAACACCATTTGACCTAGCCATCCCATTACTGGGTATATACCCAAAGGATTATAAATCATGCTGCTATAAAGACACGTGCATGTGTATGTTTATTGCGGTACTATTCACAATAGCAAAGACTTGGAACCAACCCAAATGCCCATCAATGACAGACTGGATTAAGAAAGTATGGCACATATACACCATAGAATACTATGCAGTCATAAAAAGGATGAGTTCATGTCCTTTGTAGGGACATGGATACAGCTGGAAACCATCATTCTCAGAAAACCAAACACCGCGTGTTCTCGCTCATAGGTGGGAACTGAACAATGAGATCACTTGGACACATGAAGAAGAACCTCACACACCGGGGCCTGTTGTGGGGTGTGGGGAGGGGGGAGGGATAACATTAGGAGATATACCTAATGTAAATGATGAGTTAATGGGTGCAGCACACCAATATGGCACATGTATACGTATGTAACAAACCTGCACGTTGTGCACGTGTACCCTAGAACATAAAGTATAATGAAAAAAAGAAAAAGAGAGAGAGAAATTACCAGGAATTTTCCTGAGTATTTCACATATATTAACCTATTTCCTTCTTACCAGAATCCAAGAGGTACATATATATTTGTCTCTCTATGCCTTTCCAGTTTTTATTTATGGAGTGCATGTGTGAGTGTGTGATAGTGTGTACCTGTAAGATAAAGACATTTTTCAGATCAGCAAAGATCTATTTTAATCATTGCTATTATTACACATCATTTTTTAAATTGTAATTTCATGGAGACTTTGACTTAACAGAAAACATTTCCAAATACTTGTAATATGTCAGTCTGGCTATTCTGTACTATTCAAGTAACAACTTGTGCACATTTCAGTATTTTTATTTTTCTCCCTATATTTTATCCAATGAAATGTATTTTAGGAATGTAATTGAAAATCACAGGTTTTAGCTGAAACCATTCCCCTTGAGAACTGGAACAAGATAAGGATGCCCACTCTCACCACTACTATTCAACCTAGTACTGGAAGTCCTGGCAGGAACGATCAGGCAACAGAAAGAAATAAAAGGCATCCAAATTGAAAAAGAAGTCAAACTATCTCTCTTCACTAACGGTATGATTCTATAATTAGAAAACCCTAAAGACTTTTCCAAAAGGCTCAGAATAGAAAACTCAGAAAAATAACCACACACCTACAACCATCCAATCTATGAAAAAGCCAACAAAAACAAGCAATGGGAAGCGGCCTCCTCATGCAGTACATGTTGCTGGGATAGCTGGCTAGCCATATGCAGAGAATGAAACTGGACCCTTGCTTTTTACTATACACAAACACTAACTCAAGAAGAATTAAAGGTGTAAATGTAAGCCCTCAAACTATAAAATTCTGAAAAGAATTTTATAAAATAAAAGAATTTCTATAAAAGAAAGGAAAACCTAGGGAATACCCTTCTTGACATCAGCCTTGGCAAATAATTTTTGGCTAAGTCTCCCAAAGCAATTGCAAAAGAAAAACCCTAAAACTGACAAGTGGGACCTAAGTAAATTAAAGAGCTTTTGCACAGCAAAAGAACCTATCAACAGAGTAAACAGACAGCCGGCAGAATGGGAAAAATTATTCACAAACTATGCATCCAGCAAAGGTCTAATATCTAGAATGCTTAAGGAACTTAAATCAACAGGCAGAAAACAAATGGCCCCATTAAAAAGTGGGCGAAGGACATGAACATACATTTCACAAAGAAGACACACAAGAAGCCAACAAACATGTGAAATGACGCTCATTATCACTGACCATCAGGATATTACAAATCGAAACCACAATGAGATACTATCTCACACCAGTTAGAATGGCCATTATTAAAAAGCCCAAAAGCAACGGACGCTGGTGAGGCTGCAGAGTTAAAGGAATGCTCATACACTGTTGCTGGGGGTGTAAATTACTTCAGTCACCATGCAAAGCAATTCGGAGATTTGCTAAAGAACTTAAAACAAGGATACCATTCAACAGAGCAATCAATCCCATTACTGGGTATATACCCAAAGGAAAATAGATCATGAAGCCAAAAAGACATGTGCCCTCATAGGCTTATCACTGCTTTTCACAATAGCAAAGACATGGAATCAACCTAGGTATCCATCAGTGGTAGACTGGATAAAGAAAGGTGGCACTTAAGTTACCTGATGGAAAGTCTTGACTGCAAGTTGTCCTGATTCTTGGAATTCTGAATTCTAAGATGCACCAACAAAACAACAAAAGAAAAAAGCAATGAAAGCGCAGATTTATTGAAGCAAACATACACTCTAGAGACAGGGAGCGGGCTCAAGAAAGTGGCTCAAGAGTCCCGATTGCAATGTTCTTTAGTTTTTACTAAGCTAAAAGAATTTGGTAACACCTACATGTACCCTTTAGAGGCCTCCAATTGGTTACAACCTATGCGAATGAAGCATTGGCCCATGACTAATGAGAGGCTGAAGTGGAGGCTTGGCCCACAACCAATCAGAGGCTGAAATGGACCCTGCCCCCGCCACCAATCAAAGGCTGAAGTGAAGGCGTGGCCCCAGACCAATGAGAGGTACTTCCCATTTGTGCTATAGGGGAGTGCAGGGGGTTTGTAGTGGTAGATGCCTCTGGTTCCTTGTCACTTAGGCATGGAGAGGTGAGGTTTTCTTTTTGATTCAATTCCAAGAAGTCAGCCTCAGGTTGGCCTTAGGCTCCCTGTCTCCAGACCCTATTCTCCTGCCTCACATATATATCATAAAATACTACACAACCATAGAAAGAATGAAATATTGTCCTTTGCAGCAACATGGATGGAGCCGGAGGCCATAATCCTAAGCTAATTAATGCAAGAACAGAAAACCAAATACCGCATGTCCTCACTTTTAAGTGGGAGCTAAACATTGAGTATGCATGGACGTAAAAATGGAAACAATAGACATTGTGGACTACTGGGAGGAGGAGAGCTGAAAAACTACCTATTAGGTACTATACTCTCTACCTGGGTGCAATATACCCATGTAAAAACCTGCACATGTATCCTGCATATTTAAAAATAGATGTTTTAAAAAACAAAAATAATAATACTGTTAAATAATCACAGTTTTTAAATGCCCAATTTCAAATTAAAACACCAAATTGACATGTTAAACATTTATTCGATTCTACAATATTTCAAGTTTTTTTCTTTCTTTTTTTGAAATGGAGTCTCGCTATGTTGCCCAGGCTGGAGTGCAGTGGCGCAATCTCAGCTCACTGCAACCTATGTCTCCCGAGTTCAAGTGATTCTCCTGCTTCAACATCCTGAGTACCTGGGACTACAGGCGTGCCCCACTGTGACCAGCCAATTTTTGCATTTTTAGTAGAGACAAGTATTCACTATGTTAGCCAGGCTGGCCTCGAACTCCTGACCTCGTGATCCACCTGCCTTGGGTGCCCAAACTGCTGGGATTAAAGGAGTGAGCCACCATGCCCAGCCAATATTTCAGCTTTAAACAATTAAAAAACACAGTTCTCAGAAAACTGCAGTAGTTTTCATAATTTTTAGAAAGTATTCCAATTTATAATTTTACAAGCTTCTAGAACAAAGTGATATTTGACCTAGCACATTTAGCAAATTCTTTATACTCATCATATCCCAAATAGAAGAATACAAATCTTGAAACATTTTTGACATTGAAACTCTTGACTCTTTGCTAAGGGAGTTTTGAAATTATTTTGGAATATTTTATTTTATTTTTCTCTACAATTATATTAAATGGTGTATATATAGTTTATTCAAAATGGTTATTACATGTTTTAAAATTGAAAGAAACTTGTTTCAGTTACTAATTAACGTCTACTGATTTTCTCTCCAGAAAATATATATATGTGTGTGCGTAAATATATATTTTCAATATTATTATATTATGTTACTATTTTATAACATATAATTTTAATTATTCATGATATATTTTATTATTTA
>NW_012109141.1:6615477-6651317 GCF_000951045.1 Mandrillus leucophaeus
TTGCCAGAAAGTAGAAAATGATGAGAATAAATGACTGCACTAAATTTAAGACAAGCAGCAAGTATTTATTTTTAGGCATTGTTATTAAGGGCCCAGTGAGGCTAATTTATTTTTAGTGTTTTTCATTTCTGACTTAAGTATGTAGTATTTGTTCTAAATTTTTGTGTAGTGTGAAGGACATGAATTTGCTTTTGGATCACCAAACTCCAATACTTTGGGACATCCTCTATGTAACATAGAAAATGAACCACACTGGGAAGCCAGTTATCCTCATTTAGAACATTCTAACCACATGAATTAGATATAAGTTCAAACAGAAAAAAGAAATGAGGCAGTCTATCTACTTCTGACTATTAGCTTTCTAAGGAAGACTTCATAATCATGTCATAGGTTAGGTGTCCCTGCTGTAGTCTCTGAGCACTGGTATCCATACTTCATAAATTTTTATCAGAGTTTGGTCCATGCTTCTAAATTATTCGATTACTGTATCTTCCACACCAGCTATGCTGTGAGCTCAATGCAGGTACTATCCATGCTTCTCTCTGCTCACCATTCCATCTGCAAGGCTAGCACAATGTCTGTTAGAGTGGACATTAAGTAAATATTTATTGTATAAATGAAAGAATAAATGAATGAATGCGAGATATTTAAAAGAAAATAATCTAGCAGAGATTATTTATGAAGAATTCAGAAAGAAGAAATTTTCTTACCAGGAAGAAATGATATCAATTTTCACAAACTTTTCCAGATAAGAAAAAAAGAGTTAACACATGCCAACTCATTTTATGAGGTCAATAAAACCTTGATACCAAGACCTTACCAGGACTTAATTGCAAATCTCTCAAGCTGACATAAATGCCCTAACCGAAGTGTTAGTAAGAGAAATTTGGTGTTTAAAACAATTAATATATCACGAAGTTGAATATGCTTCAGAAATATAACTTTGGTTTAGCATTTGATTATCAATCATTGTGATTGACTTAATAAACCATATTAACAAAATAGAGTGGAAACACACCAATCCATGAATAACATGCATTTGGTAAAATTCAACATCAGTTTACAATTTGAAAAATTAACCACCTAAAAATAGAAGGGAAAGTCATTGATATGATAACAGTTTTCTGCAGAATACCTAAAGCAATCACCTTTAATTTTGAATTATTGATAGCTTCCCCCTGAAAACAGTATGAAAAGGATGTGCCTCCTAATGCCACTACTGTTCAGCATTATATAAAAGGAGAGGTCTAGCCATTAGTATGATGAGGAAAGGAAATTAAATAGAAGTGAAAGTGAATAAAACTCTCATTTTGTCCAATATGATTGTGTAAGTAGAAATTCAAAATAATTCACAAACTATTAAAACAATTAAGTGATTTTTAGTAAAGTTACTGAAGTCAATATACACAATTATGTATATTTCTACATTTTAGAAACCAGTATTTAGACATCAAATGTCAAATAGTAATAATTAATACAATTCTATTATAGCATCACATGCATTAGGTAGCTAGGGATGTACCAGAAGATAGGTAAGCTTACATCCTATAAACTACAATACACTCGTAAGACAAACTAAAGAATATCTAAAAAAGTGAAGGAACATATTATGTCTGTTTGTGGACTAGAAAGCTCAAAATTGTGAGGATGACATTTATGCCCAAATCAACCTATGCATTCAATAATTCCAGTCAAAACTTCATACATTTTATTTTGTGGAAATTGGTAAGTTGATATCAACACCCATTCGAAAATAGAAAAAGTCAAAGAAAGCCAAAACTTTTTTTAAAAAAAGAACAAATTTAGGGAATTATATTATTGGATATGAATGTGATATAAAGCTACAGTAATTAAGACAATGACTCATTGGCTCAGAAAGAGACAAATAGACAAATGAAAGAGATTTAAGAGTCCAAACACGGATCCACATCTCTGGGGACCTAATTTATGACAGTTCAGTATGTGAAATAATTTGTCCCTTTTTCAACAAAAGGAACTAGCTCAATCATGTCCATATGGAACTAACAGCTACATCACAGCTTATAAAAAAATTCAGTTCCCAATAGAATGCTCACTAAAAGTGTAAAAACTATAACCCTCCTAGAAGTCATCTAAGAAAAATCATTCAGGATATTGCAGGTAACAAAGATTTTTCTAAACAGGATATCAAGCATTAACTACTAAGTAAAAATATTTATAGATAGAACTTTATTAAGCCTATGAATTTCTGTTCATAAGAAGAAAGACATCGTCAACAGAATGAAAAGGCAAATAATAGCGTGAGGAACACATTAAGCGTGCATATTTCCACTGAGGACTCATAAAGTCACAGACTGACATGAAAAAGTTAACCATATGATTTTTCAATAACATGCTAAAAATTTGAAGACGTACTTCATGAAAGACAACATGCACATAGGCAATAATCACATGGATAGTTCTTACATTATATGTTACCAAGGAAGTGCAAATAAAAACTGCAATGGAAACCCACATCCCGTAAGAATTGTCATAGCAACATTATTCCTAATTGCTCAAAATCGAATGAATCTTTGTCTATAAACTAAAAACGGATGCAAAAATTTTACCATAGTTACTATGTAACAATAAAAACAGATGAACTAGTGCTACAGTTGGAGGAATCTCACAAACAAAATGCGAAGTAAAACAAGATGGCACAAAATAATACATACTGTACAATCTCCACTATAACAAGTTCAAAAAGAGGAAAAGCTACTCATGAAAACTCAGAACAGTGTTTACCCTCAGTTGGAGTGGTAATGACAGGAGGAAGGCATGAAGAAGTCTTCTAGAATGCCAACAATATTCTATTGGGTATTGGGTATCTTGATCTACTTGGGTGTATTCTTTTTAAAAATTCATTGAGGTGCATATGTTTAAATTTATTAACTTTACATAAAGTCATTAACGTTGAATCTCATTTAAATAATCACAAAGCAGCCAATTGCTAAGCACTAGCCTTACAAATACTACGTCTTTTCAAATTTCTAGCTGTCAAGTAGCTTCCAGATTAAGCAGGAGAATAGACATGATAAACAGAATACTATCACAATATACTAACGTGTTCTCCCATGGAAGTACAAAGATACCACAGGGGCAGCACAGGGCCCGAAATTCACAGATCTCAGCAAGTTGTAGCTCAATTCAGCTATGCTGGAAAGGAGACATGTTCTTCCAAAAGAAAATACCCTACACAAACTCAATGAGTCTCAATACGTTGTTGTAAAATAATGTAGTTTAATAGGGAGATTTTGAATGGACTTAAAATACAAAATAGTAATGAAATGTGTATATATAACATATATAATGAAAATGTTAGCTTTTCTTCTAATCATGTGCCTTTACTACAAGGAGTATATCACAAAATACTAGTTGATACATGCTTTATCTTACCACCCAAATTAAATTATCCAGTTATCTCCTTGTCTTATGAAGTTAATACTCATTAAAACAAGTATGTTCAGATAAAGAGGATTTCATTATCATATATTCCTTCTGTTAATAGAAATGAGGCATGAGTCTCAGCAGATGATGTGGAAAGCCTTTAGCAAGTCTCATGACCGAGTAATCAATTTTCCTATGTTTACCCTGCACACCCACACACATGACTGTGAACATTTGCTTAACAACATCTTCATTCACAGTTATCTTTCTCGCGTTTATATAAATGTTCAATCTCAATAGATAACAAACAAGATTCTCTGGGTCTGCTTCAAAATAATGAGCAATAACACAAAGATAATTGAACTTGCAGAAAAAGCCTAACCACTTCCTTCATCTTCTTTGAATATATTTCCATTTGCAAAGAGTTGAGACAGAAAAACAGAACCAAGATAATTATTTTGCTGTTTGAATGTTAAAATGGAAAATGCAAAAAAATGACGGCATATTTTGGAAGAAGGCTAAATTCAAATGTTGAGTTCCTTTTGTTCATTATGTTTATGAAAGCCAAATTTACTTTTACATTTTGAACACTGTTTGGCAACCTAAAAATCTTTCCTCAGACTCCCAAGTGTCCCACTGAGTTCTGTTGTGTGAAATCTAGAAAACAAACCCGTATTCAAATATATTTTATGCTTTCAGATAATACATACTATTAACAAGTCTAAAGAATTCTCAGGCATATGTAATCATGTGAATCAAGTGTTTTATAAAAGTCATCATGAATTGAAATAAAATATAAAAATGCATGCAACATTTTATAACAGTGGATTTTCCTACTAGTAAGAAAACATAAATGGAAAATAGCATAATTTTTGGTCTGACCACCTTGGGACTCCTGTGGCTTGAACACAACTCACTGATTTCTTTCTCTCACAATGCAAACCAATGGAACAGACAAGAGTATGTTGTGTGAATCATAGCAGAAGTTAGCTTGAATACAAAAACATTTTATTTCCTGTTGTATTATACACTAAGGTAGATGAACTGATCATTGCCGTATTTAATGCTGCTTTTAGACATTATTACTGATCTTAAAATAGTCAATAGCTCTTTAAGAGAAATTTTCTGCAAGACTTTTTGTTCCCTTGGAAAGGGAAAAGGAGACCAGGCGTGGTGGCTCATACCTGTAATCCCAGCACTTTGGGATGCCGAGGCAGGCGGATCATGAGGTCAGGAGATCGAGACCATCCTGGCCAACACGGTCAAACCTTGCCTCTACTAAAAATACAAAAATTAGCCAGTAGTAGTGGCTAATTTTTAGCCTGTAATCCCAGCTGCTTGGGAGGCTGAGGCAGGAGAATCACTTGAACCTGGGAGGTGGAGGTTGCAGTGAGTCAAGATTGTGCCACTGCACTCCAGCCTGGGCAACAGAGCATGACTCCATCCAAAAGGAAATAGGAAGAAGGCTATAGTGAAAAGTGACTTGATTTAACTTTTGAACAGGGAGAGATTTTGGAGAAGTTAACTTTTCCCAGACTCAGTTTAAACCATAAAACTGGAGTGATTTTACCTACAGTTTATTGTTAGAACATACGCTACAATATGCACACTCAGATACCCCAGGCACAATGTAGACATTCAATAAATGATCATTCTTACTACATGAAATTCTCTTTCTGTACATGATGAATTTGTGGCTGAAGTTAAAATACAGAGTCTAAAACCAATGTTCATACATTTCTGATTACTAGTACCAAATCTTCAGTGAAGATAGAGGGTATTATCACAAGAATCAATCTTTGAACAATTTATTCCATTTTCTACTTCTCCTTTGGACAATAAAAAATCTGCTACAATGAAATCAGGCATGGGATTAATAAAATTTGGAAAGCAAAACACTTAAAGATAAAATGAAGAATGAGATACGGGAGTGTGAGCAATCCTTTTTCCAAATTATCTAAAACTATGGGAAAAATGAATTGATATATTGAAATAAACAACTCAAACTGATTTTTCCTTGGTTCCTCTCTAAATGGAATGCACATTTTACAGAGCCCTAGCCCTGTCATCAACTCTTAGCTTACAGTTACAGTACATGAACTGCACGATCCAGATTTTTAAAAAAATATATATATCTTGTATCTATAAAAAGATGAAAAAAAAGAAGTTAGTGCAAAACTATTTGAAAACCAAACTAGAGTTCAGTGTGTGTGTGTGTGTGTGTGTGTGTGTGTGTGTGTAAATGGAGGTGAAGGGTGACTGCTATGAGAGAAATGATGAATCTATACCATATTTCCTGGTCAGTTTGTTCCATTTTCATCTGTGTTCCCATGCTCTGGTTAATCACTTCATTCTGTATCTATGGCATTGAATAATAATTTTAATATATGTGTTTCCATACCAGTCTATAAGCTTCTTAGCAAAGAACTTATATCTTATTTATCCTTGTCTTCACAGTGACTAGGACATGGAAGACATTCAACTAATGAATCTAGAGAGAACTAATTCTATAATTCAATTAAAATGCAGTTTACAATTGCCCCAATGCATATACGTGCAGTTTATGTATGTCCATTGGGCCATAACAAGTGATCTTATCCCATGCATTTGAATACACAGATTTGTTGGAGATGAAAATATATTTGGTGTCTCCATGTTTGTATGTGTGTAAATCAAAGAAATGAAGGAAAAAGTAAGAGAAGAATGATTTGAAAGTGATCAGTTACTTGTAATATTTTAGAACTGTTCTCAAAGAAAATTTAGTTTTTAATGACTTAAAATCTCAGAACTAGCAAATAAAAAGCATGTTTATTGTTATATGATTACATAAATTTACATAAAATATATAAAATATCCTCCTTTAACATAGAATAGTAAAGAACTCCTTATGTTACAAGGCAAGACAATCTGCATTCTATTTGTTAATATTCTGTTGAAAATAATTTTTACTGGCAAATATTTGTGGATCAAAAACTTTAGCAATGATATAGGTGTGTATCAGAAGAAGAAATTTATTCTAATATTTCTGGAGTATTAGTTTTCCTTAGTACAGTTTGTGTTTGGCCTTTAAATATAAACATACTGGAGATTTTTTTTTTTCTTTTCAATTTGTTTTCATTGCAAATGAAATATTTCGGGAAACATGCTCATTACTATTATTTGTTCTTAAAACACTCTGGGGTCATATACATTTTTTAAAACCCAGGTATTCTTCTTGATATTATTTCTAAACATTAAGTATATAGTTTCTGTAATATGATATTCACCTTATCATTTATTGCTCTGTCTTTAGAAATGTTTAGTAAATCAAAAGAAATGTTTAAATAGAGAAAATTGCTATATTTTAATCATTAATTTTCCTTTGAAAATAATATGATTATACATGATAGATTTTAGTTAATGTCTGAATATAGCTGACCATTGAATGAAAAACTAACCTACATTTCTGGTCCAAAGTCCTATAATAATGTTTCTCTGAAGGAAGAAGTATTAATTACCCAAATCTATTCATATTGTTTCTTGATGAAACCAGTTTATTTCTATTTCAGTGGCTGATTTATTGAGAGAGATGTTCTAAATTGAATAAATATTTCTGGCTAATAGTGCTCAAAGCCTGTAATTAAGAGAAAAGCCTAGAAAAAAGTGATTAATTGCAAAACAATAATTTGCACAGCTAGAAAATTCCTCCATGTGAAAAAAAACAGATTGAAAAAATGTTTTCCTCCTTTTCCTAGAAATTGGAGTAAAGAAAATACTCATTCTGTTTTCTAAAAGCAAAGCATAAATTTTCCTGCTTTAAGGAGTTTAGATAAAGCCTTTTATACTTCTCACTCTATAGAAAATTAATTCCATTTTTCTCATTTTTTCCTACTGATAAAACGCACCACTATCCTTTCAGTTTGTGTAAGCCAAAGATTTAGGCTTCCCTTACTAACCATTCTTCATCATCTTCTATATCCAGTCAATTATAAAGTCTTGCTCATTTTAACTTATAAAAATTTTTATTTGCATTCATGCTTCTCTGTCTCATCCACTTTAGTCCAAATACTATCACTGACTCTAGGATGTCAGTACTCAATTTCTGTATGTTAATTCTTCAGAAGGAATATTTTTTCCACACACACACACACACACACACACACACACACAAAGTAGAAGCACCAGCTTGAACTAAAATATGTACCTTCACATTTTTAACACAGGGAATGCTTGAATACTCACTAGGGTCATGATTTCTTTCCCTGCCTCTTTGCATTTTGCTTCCTCTTGATATATTCAAATATATCAACCTGCCCAATTAATATTCAACATCTGAAAGACACACCTTCTGCTACAGAGGTATTTGGTCACTCTAAACTATAGAGGCGCTATTCAAATTTGCTATTTTGTTCTTTAAAATGCTTTTCTATTACTTAAAGTAAACTATTACGTGAAAGTTGTTTTCTATTGCTTTAAAATGACCGTAATCCAGTAATCATATATAGCCACAATTTCTAAATGATTACCATGGTCCAGGAATTAAAAGGAAAATTTCTCCTGGAATAGAGTCTTTAGTTGAGAATTAAGTTTCATCACAAAATACATCTTAAAATTTTATCACATTTTATAAAGTAGAATGAAAGCTATTGGATGCTTTAACATAATGTGAATTTTGAATCTATTTTTAAATAAAATTATTCAAATATATTTTCCTGTCAAAATGGTTAATACTCTTAAGGGAAATACGAAAATCTGTTTTTGTTTTCTGTAAACACAACCATGATGTGTAGCTTTAGCAAGCTTTTCAACAATAGAATGTTTGACAAGAAAAGATTAGGCACTGATTTGTAATGGTAAAACTCTAACACTGCGAGTATATTTGTTCTTACACAGTTTTATTTCAATCAGCAGTGGTAGGAGAATCTTATACTATTTTTCCAGATGGATAATTTAAAAGGTACCACATTCAGTGACTGAGCTATTTTCCCCTTTAAGTGAACATTCTCAGCATATTAAATCCTACCTCAGCCCAGTATTTGTCTCTTCTGGCTTTGGACATTACCTTCCAGGTTCAGTTTTTCTCCCTACCTCTGAGAGTCAGCCTGCAGTCCTCTGTGCTTCACGCAACCTCAGGATCCTCACCTGTCATTACTGCTATCTCACTATGCTCCCCTTCCAGAAAGCCTTCTTCCTTTCAATCTCTTCACTACTTTGTCTATCTTGTTCTATCTCCCTCTTTCTTAAAGACCCTTCTGCCTGCCTAAATTGTTTGCTTTCTTATGTTTTTTGTTTGTTTTTCGCTCTTGTTGCCCAGGCTGGAGTGCAGTGACAAGAACTTGGCTCACTGCAACCTCTGCCTCCCGGGTTCAAGTGATTCTCCTGCCTCAGCCTCCCAAGTAGCTGGAATTACAGGTGCACGCCACCACACCCAGCTAATTTTTGTATTTTTAGTAGAGATGGGGTTTCACCGTGTTAGCCAAGCTGGTCTCAAACCCCTGACCCCAGGTGATCTGCCCACCTCACAAAGTGCTGAGATTACAGGCGTGACCCACTGCGCCCAACCTCTTATGTTTTTGTCAACATAGAAAAGAAACTGTTTATTTCAAGGTTTCCATGAAGGCTCTGTATTGTTTTACACCTCAAGGATGTAGAACCAGAAATACCATTTGACCCAGCAATCTCATTACTGTGTATATACCCAAAGGATTATAAATCATACTGTTATGAAGACACATGCACATGTATGCTTATTGTAGCACTATTCACAAGAGCAAAGACTTGGAACCAACCCAAATGCCCATCAATGATAGACTGGATAAAGAAAATGTGGCACATATAGACCATGGAATACTATGTGGCCATAAAAAAGACTGAGTCCTTTATAGTGACAAGGATGAAGTTGGAAACCATCATTCTCAGCAAACTAACATAGGGCCAGAAAACCAAACACCACATGTTCTCACTCATAAATGGGAGCTGAACAATAAGAACACATGGACATAAGGAGGGGGACATCACATCCTGGGGCCTGTTGGGTGGTGGGGGACAAGGGGAGGGATAGCATTAGGAGAAATACCTAATGTAGATGATGGGTTGATAGGTGCAGCAAACCACCATGGTACGTGTATACCTAGGTAAAAAACCTGCACATTCTGCACATGTATCCCAGAACTTAAAGTATACTTTAAAAAAGAAAGAAAAAAGAAAAGAAAAGAAAATTTTTCAAAACAGACTCTCTAAAAATCACGATCCTAGAGAACCCAACCTGTCTGGAAAAAAAGCATTAAGTTTACAATTACCCAAGAGTCACCAGCATTCAGGAATCATTCAAAAGTGATGGAGAATAAGATATGCTAATAACAGAGATATGATTTCCTGGATTAAGGCAGATAGGGAGAAAATTTTTCCTGAATATTTTTCTAATGATATTGTAAACCAATACGTTGATTCATTGTTGTATTTCCATTTTAATCAGATATAAATCACATGTGTGATATCTGCTAAGTCTGAACAGGGCTTACCACCTGCTGAGTGTGTATATGCAAATGATTGTCCATTATATGAAGTTTTTCAGTGAGATTTACAAATAACTTGATTGGTTAAAAAAAAGACAAGACTAAAATCTATCTGAAAATTGAATTTGTGTAAGAGAGTTGCTTACTACCTCTTTCCAAATTTTTTGGTGTTATTAGATTTTGTTTGTTGTATTTTTTAAAACAGCATCTGTTGTACATATGCACCCTATTTAAAGATTAACACTTTCAAATCTATCTCTAAATATAAATTTGACTAAAAAATCTTTATGCAAATTAAATTACACATAATGAAAAACAAGAAGTGGTGAAATAATGTTAAGATTTTTAAAGTATACTTATTTTCATTTGTCTTTACTTCGATTGTTATCCAATTTTGAGTTTTAAAAACATATCAGTAACTCATGTGAAACAAAAGCAAAGCAAGCGACAAACAAATGAGCAAATGCAGGTAAAGCAATGTATTTTAATGATCATTTTACTATAAGCATTCACACATGTATATAATGATATCTACTCATTCCTGAAAGTTGTTAAAGCTGAATAAGAATAAACATTTCTTAGTTTTTGAATCTTGAATTCATTCATTTGACAAATATTTATCAAATTCTACTATGGTCCAGCCATGAAATTCTAGGCATTGAAGATGTACCAGTGAATCAATAGATGTAAAGGTCCACTCTCGTGGAGCTTACTTTTGATTATGTGTAAAATCTGACTCATGGAAATAAGTATGTATTTATTTTAAAAATTATGTAGCTATTTAAATTAAAAGTTTTCAAAATTTCGTTGGTTACAAGTTATTTAGATGTTAACATTTTTAATAGAACAAAAATAGCGTTAAATTATTAAAAACAAATTGCTTTGAACATTATAATTTTCAATAGGTTTTCATGTACATCAAAAGCTGGAAAAACTAGAATTCCATAATCTATAACACAAACCGAAACTGTGTTTTTAGAGTTTCTCTAAAATTCTGAATTATCTCCCAAATATCAATATTTATATGGTCAATTCTTCTTCCTTTATGGAAAATGAGGGACTTCTTGGCTGAGAGTAAACTTTACTTTCTAAAATTTCTCAAAATATTTGAGACAGGAAAGCCAGCTGCTTTCACCCACCCGTGGCAACATGTTCAAAGCACAATATTGTAGAAGCTCAATTACATTTATGAATGTTCCAAATTACTGCAGGCTGGATTTAGTCCTTGAATGATATGCTTTTATTAATGTAATTGCAGAGGATGTTGAGAAAACAAAATTATTCGTGAACATGAAACTTCCCAAGTTTCATAATTATGTTTTTTCTTAAAACACATAATCTATTTTGAAATCACAAGGTTACTTACCTCTGAATAGCAACAGCATAAATTTCAGAATATATACTTCTTATGACATAAATTTTTAAAAATAAAATCATGTAAAATTCATTTTGTATGTAAATAAAACAATTTGTTAGTATATTGTACTATAAAGGCATTAAACCCATCATTTTCTAAAGCCAAAGAGCTTCATAATCTTCAGGAAAACTGAAATAAAAATGTGTAGTAAAAGCAATGAAATAACAATGGAATGATTCAAAAACCAAATGTTATTTTATTATGCAACAAAAAGAAATATTAATACATGCATGTGTATCACCAAAAATTTTAGGAACAGCAGCTAGTAATATTTGACAAAATGCTGGATTCTTTGTCTTGGCCACTCTAATCTTATTTATAGAATCATTATATTTATATGAACTCTTCTAAGATAAAAATAATATCCGTCACGTTTTGTTCTAATCTTTCCATCTTAATATAATATAAAACAAGTAATCAAATTTTAGATATGTTACTTGAAAAACAAGATAGAATGGTTGTACAATATGTGAGCTACTTCTTATAATAGTGAGATCCAAAATGTTGATTTCACTGGGAAAGTTACATCTATAATAGAAAACTTATGGATAGGTTTGTAATCTTGAGAAGGAAAAGACATGGAATCTTAAAAAAAAAAGTTAGCTTTTGATTTCAAGATTAGTTGCTTAAATCCTAGTGAAACGTTCATCCCTGCTCATACTTTCTCCATGTTAACAAAAATAAATTAGTAATTTATTCAGACATAGAGGCCTCCAACTCTGCAATCATCTTTTTTTTAAAGTGTTGATATTTCTGGTTTTCATCTTTTGACATAGGAGAAGGTAGAAATAAAGAAAAAAACAATTCAACTAGAAAGCAGAATCCTTAACACAACTGCTGATTGATCTGGGATCTGTTTTCATTTGTTTCCTTTCATTTTGACATAGTTGTTTGTCTTAGTAAAGACAAGTAAAGGAATTGGATTAAAAATGTCAAAATAACAGGAAGTGAATACTCAGTGTTTATATTTCTCAAAAGATCTGTCTTTCCGTCCCTAAAACAGAAAATGGATGTCATGTGCAAGGAAAGCTGCAAAGGGTTGAAGACCAGATTAAACTCTTAGATTTCTGAAAGCTTGCTTGCTTTTTATTTTGCCTCCCAATCATGTAAATATTTTCTTCAATTCTTTCCCAAGTAATTCCTGTAATGTCATATCTTGAATCTTCCTCAAAACCTCTATTTTTTACTTGTTTTTCTTAAATATCTCATTATTTCCCAGATCTATACATTGCATTTAATTTACAAAACAAAGAGAAAAAGTACTAAGAACTGTGTGGACTCCTAAATTGAGATTTATCATTTTTATCATTGCCTGATTTTCACACCTATTAAATTTTCTTAATTTAGTAAATTTTCTTAAATTATAGCAAGCAGAGAATATATTGGTCCCAGTTGTTTCTAAAGGCCACTGTCTTTTACATACTTCTCAGTATCAAAATAACATAAGTATGTAAATATGATAACACGAGAGCTATGGTAGAACCCAGAGAACACTGGTTCAGAAAACGTGAGGTAAATTCTCTTCCTTGATAAGGACGTTCAAACTCATGTGTGTTCCCCCTTTCAACAAGGACATAAATATCAATATGAAATATATTCTATGGTTGCTATGAAGATATTTTTGAACTGTTTACATTCTGGAGTGTTAAACCTGTGCTGTCTTAAACGGTAGTCACCTATCAGATGTAGTTAGCAAACACTTGAAATGAAGGTTGCCTGAATTGTGATGTTTGGTGAGTATTAATTAAACACAGCATGAAATGTAAAATGTAAACTATCTCATTAATAACTTCATATTAATTATATTTTGAAGTGATATTTTTGAAAGATTGGATTAAATAAAAAATATTATTAAAATTAATGTCACATGTTCGTTTTTTAACTTTTTAAATGTAGCTACTTTAAATTGCAAATGTTGCTTGAATTATATTTCTATTGGACAAAATAGCTGTAGGGCATCCAAAAAACTTTAAGAACTTTTCTCTTTCCACAGAGAATTTTACAGAAATAGAAAACTGTGTTCTGATGTTTTTCAAACATGTTCAGAATGTTTTGGCAATATTGCTGTCTCTAACACCTAGAGGCTTCCTAAATAGAGGAAAGTAAGATAATTACTAACAATATTACTTGCAAATATATGCTTGAAAAACATATTCTACTGATAATAAAAATGCACACCAAAGTAGCTATGCCTGCTATTCAAAGGTAAGTGAATGTGACATTCTCATTCTCTGCCACATGGCCACATAATAGAGAAGAGGTGATGTTGCAACAGTCATGCAAAAATAAAATGAACATCATTTTAAAAATTGGATATATTTGCTGAACATTCTTATCTAAGCTTTGAAAAATCCCATTAAAATATATTTAAAGCTGTTTAGACAGCATGGGAAAAAATAATTATTAATTTTAAAAATGTATGTCATTGTTAAAATAGCAGTAGTATTGTAAATAAAAACCTAAAAATAATATTAATTCACGTGTTCTTAACATTAATAATACACATCATTTTATTTTTATCCACAATTTTGGCAAAATGATAAATACCTAAAAAATATTATGGGCTTGCAATCTGCTGTATTTGAAGACTTCCTTGTCTTGCTTTGATCCCTGGCTGAAGATTGTTCTTTAATACAGTCTGTAGGACTGATCAAAACGTTACATAAGCAGAGAGAAAAGTAAATGAGATCATTGACAACACTGTAGAGTCTTGGCATGGGAATGGATATTAACATTTATCTAATGAAACTAATTATGTTAATAGATTAGGAGAAGTTGAGTATGTTTTCAGGGACAAGAAAAATGTTAATGTCCAAAGTATTTCACATCTAGTGTCCTTACAATATCCCCACCTCTCAGTTCCTATTAATTCCAATAATATGACCTCACCCACCCACCGGCTGGTTATGCACCTAGATCCCATTACCATACTAGCATTTCTTTCCATATCAATGATAAGCACCTCTCTGATTACCCTTTACTATTGTCCCCATAACTGTCTTCTTTGACCCAACTATGGCCTCCTATCAATGGATAGTATTGCTTTTTCTCTCTTCCTCACCCGCATCACATCCACTCTCTCCTCCCTATTCTGTCTCCAGTTTTAACAAATTGCTCTGAGCAAGCTTGGCATTCCCGTGACCCTACTTGCTTAGAAACTCTAATGTCAGTGAATTACAGCTATCTTCCTGCTCCATGTCTGCACCTACACACTTGATCATGCTTCGAGAAAACGCACCCTTTTCTATCTGGTGTCACCTCAGTTTCTCAACTCTGAACCTCATATGGGCCTCTAATATAGCCAAGCCAACCCTACCACAGGGAAATTAATCTTTTTCCCTGATTAATTCACAAACATTCTACTGAGTAACTCCATATATTCTCTATCTTCAAAATTTTAATATCTTCCTCAGCTCTGCCTTATCTGTTGAGATTGCAGAAGTTTTTCTATTTCACTTAGAAAAGATAGGTAATTATAAGACAACTGCCATCCACTGGTTCCATCATATCTATGTGTCTAATGGATACCCATACGTCATTCTGTCTGTTTTTACAGAGACTCACTCCATGTTCTTAACACCAAACTTCCCATTTGTATACTCTACCTGATTTCCTCTAATCCACTCGAGGACATGGCTTCCTCAAATACACTCCTCTCCTGTTTAGCCAGTTTATACCTCTCTCTAGATTAGATTATTCCCATTAGCAAATGTACATGCTGTAATACCCTCAACATTAAAAAAAAAAAAAAAAAGATTTCAATCCCCACCCAGCAGCCATTCCGTATCTTTGGCATTTTTTTTAAAACAAAAATTATTTAAAAGACACTTTCATTTATCTCATTTTCTCTTGAAGTCATGGTATTGTTTTCAACTCTAGTTTGCCACAAAACAGAAAATCAGTGACTTCTACACTGCAAATCTAATGGTCAACTCCAGGCCTGAAATTCCTGTTTTACTTGACCAGTCAGAAGCCCTGTATGTGATTGTCCATTTCATCATTCACTTTTCTTGGCTTCTGAGGGCATCTTCTGTCGTGGTTCTCCTCCTACTCCCTGGTAGCTGCCCACATTCTATCTCAGCTTCACACCTCTGACTGGAGGCGCTGCAACACTGAGACTTCAGGCTGGGGCAATTGCTCTGGGTGAAGGCATCCAAGCCTTTGCCTTCAAATTCATTAATATTCTGAAATTTCCTAATATCTATATCTCTGGTCTGAGATGTTCCTTTATCTCCAGGCTCATGTGTCCAGCTGCCCACTTAACAGCACTAAGTATATCTAATCAGCATCTCAGATTTCACATGTTTAAAAATAAACACGTGAACTCCCCTCTCATTTACACCTGCTCCTCCACAGTGTTTCCTGTGTCGATAAATGCACATTTGACTCTTCTAGGTTTACAGACCAAACTTAGGGGTTATCCTTGATTCCTTTATCTTTTCACACTGCACATCACTGTTGGAAACTCCGTCAGTTCTGGCAGGAAATATGAAATACAGCCTATGCAGAATTTCAAAAACTCCATCTCTAACAACTCCTTCAAACCACCTTGTTTCTTACCTGAACTATTGTATTGTATCTGGCCCCCCCACTTCTACCTTTTCCCTACTCCAGTCTACAGCTGAGTGATGCTTTAAACACTCAACTTATGTTACAATATTTCTAGGATCCCAACATTCAAATGACTTCCCATCAAACTCAGAATAAAGGGGTTGTAGTTTATGATGTCCTCATGGTCTAAACATAAACCACTCTGAACTCTTCATCGGGATCCGTGATTTCCCGACCTGAGGCTCCTACAGTTGGGGTATGAAGAGGCCTTTTAAAGGTAAAATAATATTAGGTTGGTGAACATGGAAACATTGAAAGTAATGGCAAAAACCACAGTTACTTTTGCACCACCCTAATATCTTGAAGCTTAAGCTGGATTTACTTCCTCCCCAAGATGCCTCTGTCTATGCCTCCTTGCCTTGCTCATTTCCTGCAGCTGCCGGCCATCTGGCCATTCCTTGAAGGGACAAACATTCTTCTGACTTAAGACTTTAGCACATGTGATTTCCTTTGCCTCTACCTCTCTTCTGCCAAGATTCCTCGTGGTTAGGTAGCTTACATCCTCCAACCTAACAGAAGGGACATTCCCTGGCCATTTCAAGAGCGCATGCATGTTCTATTCCCTTTTAGCCTGAATTTTCTTTTTTTTCTTCACAGTACTTATCATGACTTAATATATATTTATATAGTATGTATGGATTCTATTGCTTTACCAGCTAGACTAAATGCTTAATGAAAAGAAAGCAGTTTTACTTTTATTCACATCTCTACGTCCATTGCTAGAACAGTGTCTGAGACATGGTAGACATTCATTACTAAATGGATAAATCTAAAACAGAGTGACTTAGAACTATTCCTTTTCTTCCAAAAGGCAAGCATTACAAGTTCCACTAAATAAGTCAGTCTTCTCTAAAGAAGGTGGCTTTTGGATATTAAATGCTTGTAGGCTTTTAAAATTAATAACGAAACAGTTTTAAGTGAGGTTAACCCCAATCACACCACTTTAATTGCTGTCAGCAACTTTATTCTCCCAAGTACTTAAATAATACACAAATACGCCTATGATGATGATCTGTATCTACAAAAGATGATGATTTACACTTATTTGGCCAGAAATACTTTTGAAACAGTGTGGAAAGTGGACAGGATATTTGGGAGAAAAAAGCCATGTGTCCCTTTCAGAGATAAGGGGTTTCAAAAGAATCAGCAGATGGGAGGTGGAGTTTGTCTTCTGCACTATTTCTACTTC
The DNA here is from genome assembly GCF_000951045.1 of Mandrillus leucophaeus. Taxonomy (NCBI): domain Eukaryota; kingdom Metazoa; phylum Chordata; class Mammalia; order Primates; family Cercopithecidae; genus Mandrillus; species Mandrillus leucophaeus. The sequence continues at coordinate 6,632,594 of NW_012109141.1, forward strand.
TGATATCGTTTTGGATAAAGATCTATGCTTCTCGAGTGTGTCATTTATATTAATTCAGATAAACATCCTGCTCAGTAATATGGAGGAAACTTACAGCCACAGAGTAAACAATGACAGCCAACCATAGACAATGAATGGACCATGTGAGATCCAGGAGCAGGGTTTTGCATTCAGTATCTATGCTTAGGCCCCAACCTTTTGTGAGATGCCTGTATCTGAAATAGCCCTCCTAGTTCTAACCCATGAATACTGGAATTTCTCCCATTAATCTGCATTATCAGGTCAAATGTATTTAGTCCCATACCCAAAATGTAAAAGCCAGCATGTAAATTCATACAGCATTAACACATTTAGAGGCCATTTGTAGCACGGCATAATTGCGACATCCACGTTTTTAATCCATGCAATCATAAATTCCGTAACTTAAGTTTCATTATTACAAAAAGATTGAAAAAGCCTGGGCAGTATCACAAATAGGACAGCAGGGATTCTAAGCAGTTGCTTTGACCCAACTCATTCCTACCATTGACAATACCTGTAAAGTGATTTCAAAACAAAGATAGAGCAAAGCTCACCTGAACCCTCAGCCAGTCCCTGGGATTATTCTAGCTCCAAATTAAGAAGAGGTTATAAACAGAACCTTCTAGAATTATATGAAACACCAATGGATTATGGCACTTCCACATCTTTCTCTTTTTTCCTGTGCTACCAAATGTTACAATCCCACTGAACATCTTATAATTTTCATGCTTTATTGTGAAATACATTTTCTTCTCATCCAGAGAAGAAACCCGTGTTCAAAACCCTTTATGCCAATAGAAGATAGAAAATTCATGAATATAGGCTGACTAATAAGACTATTTGATCTTTTGCAGATGTCATAAATGTAATATTTTACCTAATGCCTTCACAATCCTAAATTCACTAAGGGAGGAAAGGAAAGATTGTATGAAACACTCAAAAGTATTTACAAATGAAAATGAGTCTAAAGTTGCTACAGATTTTTCTTCATGGAACTGTTGCCTCTTTACCTGTGTTATATTTCCAAATGTTTACTGCAGCTTAGAAACATATGCTCCCGAGTCAGTGACTAAAAATCCCACTTTATTTTTGGAAGCTTTAATCCTACAAATTTGAAACAGACACTATGATAAGATACATTTATAAATTCTGCAGTGAGCATATGTTTTTTTTCTCAATATTAAGGACACCTTTTTCTTTAGCTAGCAAAAAATCCTTCTATCAAAATTTTGACATCAAATATTTTTATGCCTTTACTACACACAACAGCAATTCTTTTAGGAAATATCATTAAATATAAATCAACTCAGATAATATTTAAGTATATAATAATGTTAACAATCCTTTGCCAAGCTATGACTACAATTAAATGGCCTTGAGCACAACTTCCAATACAATATCTAGTTTTCCTTTTTACAATCAAGGTCTCAGGCTCACATTCAATCTCCGTTGAACATCTACAATTAGTCGGGCACTGAGGATGGAGTACTAGTTATACAAAATGCCTTCTATATAATATATTCTTAGAAAGCAACCTAGACCTGTACAAAAATGAAATGTCAAGGTCAGGGACAAAATCTTTGCATTTCAACTATCCTCATTTGTTTTCATGTATGGCAAAAAGATACTCCTTCAGTAAAGGCCACTTAATGATAGTATGCTTCTAAACTAGTAGATAGCATGTTTATAAAATGATAGCATAGTTTCCATCATATACACATTGAACAAAAAAATACTCATTGTTATGAAATAAGCTATAATTTTAATTTCATTGAAAAAAGAAGAAGAAAATGAATGTTATTCCAGACACTAATTCTACTCTGAGAAGAAGTAAAGCAATGTGTTTAAGGTTTGGATATATGAAGAAAAACATGTTAATAAATAAGTTCTATTCTTTTTATACTGTATTTTACACTATCTATTACAATGTGAATTTTATATATGCTTTTCGCCCATTGAAATGAAACTTATACAATGCCTTTACTTGATAATAACTTGGTCATTCCATAGTTTTAAGACTATTTGGTCGCTTCGTGTTTGTTGATATCACATATCAAAAAGAAACAGAGGAAAGTCAGTGCATCCCCAGTGTCATTCCTGGCCACCTCACACGTCTCATTTGTGAATAGGTAGTATTCAATGCAAATCAGTGATGACATTTTCTCTGAGAATGCAAAAGATATCTTCTCTAAGCAGATTTAAGAAAATGTAGAGATAGAAAAGCATAAGTGTTGAATATGAGAGCAGCTAATTTAAATGTAAAAATTACCCCCTTATTTGCAGTGTCAGTCTCTCTTCTCTCAATTCCCAAAGGAAAAGCGTGGCCCAACTGACAGAACGGTGATTCGTCTGGATTTATAGAATATTGGAATGGATCTTTGGACTGTTGTCTCACTGCCTCCTCCCTGCACCCTATAATCCCAATGTCCACTTCAAACCATTCTGCTTGACTTCTGCCAGATTCACATTCCTAGAATACCAGTACAACATAGTGGAAATAGCGCTGGAGCCAGAAAGACATCTGAAATTCTGGTTCCCTCACTATCTTTATCTGTGGCTTTCAGCAAATCATTGAACATTTCTGAACATCAGGTTCCTTCATGTGCAAAATGAAAATAATGTGTAAAATATTGTTCATTTTATTGCATAGTTATAAAAATTGTGGATATGTATGTAAATCATCTTGCATGCAGCAAATGCTATTATGTATTGGCAAAATGATGATGATGATGGTGATGGTAATGATGATGAAAAGAGGCACAGAAACTCCATCTCTCTTCAGAAACTTGCAATTGGACCCTTTGTATGATATGTAAAGACCAAATTTTTCTGTGTGAAATGTTAAGATGCTCTATAAATTTTTCCTGCTCTATGTATTGAGTACAATGTCTGCTACTCACAAAGGCATATTTTTTCTACTCCAACCAGTGAATTACTCACCGTTCTTTTGTGCTATGTGCTAATTCATGTTCAAAACCCTTTTTGCCAATTACTTGTTCAAAGTAGAGTATTCCTCTTGCTTTCAGCACCTATCCAAGTTCTACTAGTTTTTCAACACTCAGTTCAAGAAGTTGAACTTTTCTTTAAAGGCTCTGGCATCTCTTTAGGACTGATATACCTACTAAAAAGGGAATTTCTGAATATTTTGGCATTATGGCAGAATTCAATTTGTCTTGTAATATCAGCATAAGAGATATGATGACCTGAGATCATTTTTTGTATTTTAAGAATTACATCCATAGTTTTGTGGCTCTAATAATTAGATAAAACAATCATAAATTATTTTGAAGCCACGCCCATAGTGAGACCCAAAAACTATGTCCCAATGATCAAGCAGTTATTGACTCCAATGATAACATATGAAGTATGCAAAAGAGAGACAATGAAATGATCTATGATTTCATAAGAACATATGAGATTTTGGAAAATAAAGCAATTCACATAAAGCATTTTTCTGAATATATTCAAATACATCACACAAACCTACATAGATACTGTGTCACTAACTTATAAATATTTCTCTCTAATTTATTATTTTCATTAAAATATGAAATAGAATTCAGGAATATTTACTGGATATATAAAAATATTTATTGTCAATAACATATTTTACTAACAAGAGAATATTTACTCAAAAGTTGTAATAGCACTATTTCCCACAAAAATGATAGCAAAAACACATTCACATTATTTTAGAAAACAGAAAAGCTGGTATTGATGTAAATAAGAACATCAATAAATATTTTATATATTTTGGTGCCTATGTTACTGACATATTTCTAATTACATTTTTAAAGAATCTTTCTTATATTTAATAAATGTACCCACTTGACATTCAATTGATAATTTATCTTTGCAGAAAACATAAGCAAATGCTTATCGATGGTTTCCAGAGATTTTTTCAGTTTTATAATTTATTTCTATATAGCTAAACATCATTTTTATTATGCACAGGATTTTATTAGTTTATTCTGTATCCCTATCTCCTCCACATTATACAGGTAACATGTAAAGAAATCAATATTCATGCTAAGTTTGAAATATACTTTCCATTAATGAATACAATAATTTAGCATGAAGACTCAACAAATGAAAAGAACTCAAGGTACATGAGGCATAGATAGAAAGTTTTTCATAACACTTTTACTTTTTTACTGTAAGAATATAGATTCCTTCAAACACAATGACTAATTCACATTCATTTGGAACTATGAAACAAAATTTTAATATCAACATACACTATTGCTGTCTAAATGTAGAGTTGAAATTCTTACCTGAGTTTGGTTTAGTATACAGTTATTTTTTAAAGACAGGAAATGTATGACAAATTGTCAGGATAATAACACCCACAGTGGAAAAATGAAAGGGGTAAGGAAGAAATCACTTTAAAAAGAAACTCCAAATCCTTCTGCTTCCCAGCTCTACAGTAGTTTTGCTCTGCATCTTGTAAGCAACTGTCTTTGCTCCGAGAACAACACATGCTCTGCCTCGGCAGGAAAATATAAAAATTAAATAGAAAACCACAAGGTTATTAAACACTCTTACCCTCTGGGCTTGCTGGGCTGCTCCAGCGTCTCAGTTGCAGCCACATGTGTAAACAACAGAATTTCCTGCATCCTTTTCTCATCTGTACAGTTCTGGAGTCCTAGCCAACAGGATTATTTCCAGCATTAAGGGCACTCCACACAAACTCAAAAAAGATTCCCATTGGTTGTGAAATTTTATTGAAACCACTACCACAACCCCCTCTTTGGGTCACCATTGAGCCAACCAAAATAAAATCATTTTTAATGTTCCCTAAGTATGGTTATCCAAAGCTTTCCATACAAGCATTTGAAACCTGTACTGTGGATGAAAAAGAAAAACACACCCACGCCTTCATCCCCAAGTGTACTTAATGTTTAATTACAACAGTATAACTTGTAATAATAATAGAAAAAACTAAAATAGCAAAGCAAAATAAAAGCCTAGAAAGTACCTATCTGCAAAATATTTAAAATAATTATACTGCAGATTACAAGAACAATATAAAATATTCATCCAATCTGATTTGCATTAGATTGCACAAAAGCAAAAGCAAAAGAAATCATATTTAATAAAAGATTTGAGTATACAAATTATGAAACAAGGACTGTATATCAAAACCCTTGATCGTGGTCACACTGGCAGGAATGTGAGCTGTAGTCCCTGGGGTGCCCAGTGAAAGCTCCCTGGCTTTTTCCCCTTTCCCTGGGGAAAAAGAATATGAAGTAGCTTTCCAGTGACATGACTCAGCCGTCAGGAAGTGTTCTGATGGGGGTTGTCGGGGGAGGTCAAAGACCGCATAAAAGAGAGCTTCTGTGGTTGAAACTAGCAGTAAAAAAATGTCCAAAGTAGAAAAGAAAAAGTCAAAAGGTAACAGGATTGACTTGCTCCTTGTAAGTAGCACAAAAACAACATGTGAAATGTAGGCAATAATGTCTTCGAATTGTTTTATTTTTCACTCTTCCCTAATTTGTAGGCTTATTCTGGTGTTATCGTCTATCTCTACTTAATATTCTTTTCCCACTTACTTTCTGATGCAATGGAAAAGGTGGCCAGCTTCCTATATAAAGCCAACTGACCCATTCGAGCTAAACTTAATCATGATTCTCGCTCTTCTATCTTTGAACATTCCCTCTTGTCCGGATTTTCCCCACGAGATGTTAAATACCATACATTCCTTGGTCAATTTCATGTATGCCGATGAACTTTACTTTCAATTCAGTCATTTTCACTTTCAGGTACCATTCTTTCCATCATGGCCAAATGATTGAAAGTTCTCCAGCCAAGAATTTTATTTAGTCTTGCATCCATCTGATTTTAATTCATCAAAGTGACTACACACACACACACACACACACACACATATGCATGCACATAAATATTCTATTTATTTTTAATTTTTCCAATTCACCTCAATCCTTCTTCTAGTTGACATCTACACAGCCTTTCATACTGTTCACAACCCTGCCCACATGAAGACATCTCTTATCTTGGCACAACACTCTCCTGGTTTTCCTCTTGACCTCTTTTGCTGGCTCTTCTCGTCCTCTTTGATGATGCCTCATCCTCCATCCATCCATTGGTGCGTGTCACGTATATTCTTAGATAAATTTACATTAAAAAATGTATATTCTGTCTCTGGATGATGCCACCCATCCTCCTAGTTTCAATTACCATCTTTCTTTTTGGATGGCTCCCAAATATCTACTTTTAGACCCAATGACTGTCTGAATTTTCAGTACTTATACTTGTCAGCCCACTATTCCCCTCACCCAGAAAATGACACAGATACAGCATCAGCTTGTCTAAACTGAAATCATCATCTCTCGATGGACCTGCTATGTTATCTATACAACTGTCAACCCAGTTTTACAGTTTCTCAAAGAAAAATCCTGTAAGTCACCCTTGACTCCTTCTACTAGTTCCTTTTCATTGTACTTCAATAATTTGCCCAGTCTTCTTTTTTTTTTTGTTTTTGTTTGCTTTTTGTTTTTTTTTTTAATTTTTAAAAAAATTTTTTAAAATTATACTTTAAGTTCTAGGGTACATGTGCATAACGTGCAGGTTTGTTACATATGTATACTTGTGCCATGTTGCTGTGCTGCACCCATCAACTCATCAGCACCCATCAACTCGTCATTTATATAAGGTATAACTCCCAATGCAATCCCTCCTCCCTCCCCCCCCCCCATAGGCCCCGCTGTGTGATGTTCCCCTTCCTGAGTCCAAGTGATCTCATTGTTCAGTTCCCACCTATGAGTGAGAACATGCAGTGTTTGGTTTTCTGTTCTTGCGATAGTTTGCTGAGAGTGATGGTTTCCAGCTGCATCCATGTCCCTACAAAGGACACAAACTCATCCTTTTTTATGGCTGCATAGTATTCCATGGTGTATATGTGCCACATTTTCTTAATCCAGTCTGTCACTGATGGACATTTGGGTTGATTCCAAGTCTTTGCTATTGTGAATAGTGCCGCAATAAACATACATGTGCATGTGTCTTTATAGCAGCATGATTTATAATCCTTTGGGTATATACCCATTAATGGGATGGCTGGGTCATACGGTACTTCTAGTTCTAGATCCTTGAGGAATCGCCATACTGTTTTCCATAATGGTTGAACTAGTTTACAATCCCACCAACAGTGTAAAAGTGTTCCTATTTCTCCACATCCTCTCCAGCACCTGTTGTTTCCTGACTTTTTAATGATCGCCATTCTAACTGGTGTGAGATGGTATCTCATTGTGGTTTTGATTTGCCTTTCTCTGATGGCCAGTGATGATGAGCATTTTTTCATGTGTCTGTTGGCTGTATGAATGTCTTCTTTTGAGAAATGTCTGTTCATATCCTTTGCCCACTTTTTGATGGGCCAGTCTTCTTTTCTCACTGCCACTACTCTGGTTCAGACAACCATCATGATCTTTCTAGATCACTGCAGTGTCTCTCTGCCTCTTAAATTGTCTCTCTTCTCCCAGCCTTCTGCTCCATCTCTAAAAAGATACAGTAGTCTATTTCCGGTACTTATGCACTTGAATTCCCTGAAGGATTTTTAATCTTTTTGTCAACTCCCTTTTTCGTAATACATTGGCTTTTCTTGGTTTCTAAAACACAACTTTCCTAGATTATTTTTTCACCTTTCTGACCATGTCATATTTTTATCTCCTCTCTAATTACTTTTCTCTCCTTTCAACAGTGGAACACCTTCAAGAAGCCATCACTGGTCCTATTCTTATTTCACATTTCTGTCTAGGTGAGCACATCTATTTTTGAGGCTTCTTTTGCCACACATATTTGGTGAGTTGAATTGTGTCCTCTAAGAAGATATGTTGAAATCCTAACTCCCTGTACCTATGAAAATGATTATTTGGAAATACGGTCTTTGAAAATGTAATCAAGTTACACTGAGGCCATACTGAGTGAAGGGGAACCATAATCCAAGGACTGGTATCTTCATAAAAAGAGGGAAATGTAGACAAAACACACAGAGGAGAATGCTATGGGAGAGACAGAAACAGCAATTGGAGTGATATGTCTACAAACCAAGGATTGCCAACAATCACCAGAATCAGGAGAGTCAAAAAAGGGTTCTCCCCTAGTGCTTTCAGAAAGAGTATTGCTGGTTGACACTTTGATTTTGGACTTCTGTCCTTCAGAACTATGAGATCAATTGTTTTAAGTGACAAACGTGTGATATTTGTTACAGCAGCCCTAGTAAACCAATAGACATATAATTCTGAAATATATATGGTCTTTCCTTAATAGTTTCTAAAGCTTCAGATCTGTATTTCCAAAGTCTAATGAAATATTCACTAGGAGCCATTCAAATCTTTCAATAATCTCCAATCCTCCAAGCTCTTATATTTCTTCCAAATACTCTACTGTACCTTGTAATCTCAATCTTAAATAAAAACACTGCCACCCATCGAGTCTTTCAATCTAGAAACCTCTTTGCTATTCCTAAGTTCTTATTCTTCTTCACCATTCAAATTTAATAACTCATCTTTACATTAAAACCTGAAACCTCTCTCTTCACTTTATGTCCTTCTATATCTTTGCATTTGTTTTTGTCTTACCACAACATTTTTTTTTTTTTACTGGCAAGTTTACAAATTACTGACAGGCAAAACTTGACTGTATATGGAGGGCACTCTTATTTACCGCTTTCTCATGTGAAGGCTCTTTTTGCCCTACACAGGCCACATCCATTAGGGTCAGAAAGTGGAGAAGGTGTCCTACTTCATCCTTATTGCCAAGTCTGGCTCACAAATTATTTGTTGATTGATAGCATGGGACCTCTGAGAATAGAAAACAAAATTACCTATGGTCTCCATCCTAGTTTCAAAGGGTACATTGACACCATGGTTATAATACCTCTGTGCACACACACCTCCATTATCCTAACACTCCATATCCTATAACAATCACTTGGGGGCATATGAAAAAGAAATGAGAAAAATTCAGCTGTGAGGTTTCCAAAATTTGTTGGCAAGTTCATAATGTCTTGAGGTACTCAGCACACATCAATGAAGGCTATTTTTTTTGGATTCCAGTTTCATTCTATATATTAGATCCACCCTGTGGGTTCTGATATTTACCTACTGAGTATCCTTTCTCCCCTTCCTCCCTACAAAACATTTGTTTATTTTTGTTTGGAGCACAATGTGGTCAATTTTTTTGAAGCCTGTGTTAACAAGCTTCCCGTACAAATATACTTGGCTGTGTGGCGCAGTTTTGCCAATGAAACATAAGTGGAAACCTAATGGGTTTAGAAAAGTTTTGTATTTCTAATGCCAGTCTGTTGACTCCTTTCTCCTTTTTCATTCCTTGAACAAGACAAGGAGGCTGGAGACGGGGAAGCTGTTCTGAAATGATAATAAGCTCCTGAAGTCATGATTCAGAGGCAAGCTACACATTAAGAACAGAAGAAAAACTCTGAGCTTTAATCAACCTCATGAGAGATTTCAATGATGGGAGGAAAAGAGAACTTAATCTGGTGAAACCACTGTCATCAGGTTTCTCCTATGTCATTATTTATTAGATTGGGAGTTAGAGGCCAATGGAAAATTGTAATAGTATCTAGCTGGAAACACAATGGAGAATAAATATTAATCAAAACTGATTTACTCTACATTCTTATCACCTTATTGGGAGGTCCAGAAGAAATCATGAAATTGAAAACTCCTAGAGCAACCTTTACCGAATGTTACATCTATCTCTCACCATCTCTGTGGGACAGTTCCTGATTCCCATAGAAAAAGTTAACACTACAGCCAAAGCTATACTGGTGGATTTATTTACCTGTCTATTTTCTCAAAAAGCTATGAATTTCTTAAGGAGATAATGTTGTATTTATATTTTAATATTTTGCAAAAAACAAAGCAAGTAAATTAATGAATAAGACCACAAAGCTGATAGCTGGTTGGTAGCAGAGCTAAGACATATCTTAGTCTCATCATTTAATGGAACAGTAAATGGATAAATGGATGGATGGATGGATGGATGGATGGATGGATGGATGGATGGATGGATGTTCTATGAATTCACTGAAGAAAATAAAAACAATGTCTCAGAATTGGACATGTTATAGAGAAAGTAAATTAGAAAGATATACCATCAAAATATTGAATAAGTATATAGTGATTTTAAAATTATTCTAACATTTTTTTATTCTACTTTTATAAATTAAAAGAATTAATAGTACTAACATTAGATACATATATTGACAAACTTTTTTAAAAAATAGAAATACCAATGAAGTCAGACAAATAATTTCCTGTGGGCCTTAGTAACTATTTGAATTCAGCTTTAGTTTAAAAATCTTAACTGCTACAATTTTAATGACTTAACAGTATTTGTAAAATTACTCTAAAACAACATGTTACAATGTCAGCAACTGAAAATTTTTTGTAAGGAAGCCAATTTTGGTTTTGATTGAAATGTACTAGGTGATTTGAAATCAGATTACAACCGTACATTCATGAATTCACAGAGTGCAGCTGTGATGTTCCAAATGCACTCTTCATTAATCAGGAGAGACCAGCTGGGTAGCCAGCAGCTCTTATTAAACTAACCTGTGCGTGCCCAGATACATCAGTCACATAAGTCCAAATGACAATAAGTGAATCATATTGCATCAATATAGAAAATAATATTTCTTCCCTCCTGCTATTTTAAAAATAGGAATAATTGTCTCTCGATGTCTAAATTTTCTTTATAAAAAGAATATGAACTTTTATGAAAATGTCTAAGCTATAACACAAAACTAACTATATTTATATTTTGTCACCTAAAAGAAAAGTTAAGAAAACAATTTAAGAAAAATAAATCTAACCTACAATATCTAACATGCAGAAAAAAAGAAGAGATCTTGATGTCAGACAGACCTGAGTTCAAGCATCGGTTGTGTGTTCTCAAAGAGTTACATCTCTAAGCCTCGGTTCATGTATTTGTAAAACAGATGTAACCTGTAGAAAGATTCTAACAGTTAAGAAATAATGGATATAAAGTGCTAAAAGAGTACCTAACAAACACCTGAATGAATTAAAGGAACGGTTTAAAGCTATAATTAGCAATAGTTGTTTTTAAAAGTAGTTATGTTGACCTAACTATAACATCCACAAAATAATCTAAAATCAATTTTTTATATTGTAAATATGAACATTAAGTAAATTCAGACATGTCCCAGTCTGACGGTATAACTTATGTTGCTACCTGTCAACCCGGTAGCTTCATGGTTGTGGTCTTGTTTTGCCACCCACTACTTAGGCTCTGACCAAAACGGACACATTACTTAAGCTTCTAATAAAAACTGTGAAGTTATCTTTGTGAGGCTGAAAATTTTAGGAAATTTCCTTGGGAATATCTAATTATTAAAAAGTGGCCTAGAAATAAATATTTGCTTTTTAAATCGTCAGATACAGTTGATAAAATTAGGATTAAAAATACAGTCATTAGGTTTTAATTGAGCTCATAGCAGCAGTAAATGGTTAACTGTTCTTTCCTTGGTTAGTAATAGTAGGATGTACTCAGCTTCTTGGAATGATTTCTCCAACTCAGCACTGTTGACCTTTGGACCAGATGATGCTTTGTTATGTGAGGCTGTCCTGTGCAGTATAGGGTGTTCAGCAGTATCTCCAGCCCCCACCTACTAGTTATCAGTAGCACATCCAGTTGTGCAAACCAAAAATGTTACCAGACATTGCCAAATGTCCCCTGAGAGGCAAAATCTCTATCAGTTGAGATACATTGTTTATAGTGATGGAGTAGTGAAAAGATGAGGCTACAATTTAGCTCTGCTACTCACCAGCTGTCAGTTGTGTGGTCTTAGGCAGAGCGACTCCATCATTCCAAGTCTCATTTTTATTTTTCATACATACATATATATATATATATGAAAATATATGAGAAAAAATATATATAGTTAGGAAATTAGACTAGATAATTTTGAAAGTTTATCTTACTAAAATGTTAGGTGCTTTAAAATCCATCTCCCTCTCTCACACATACACACACACACACACACACAAACACTCTACTTACACATTTCAAACATAGTCATTTATGTAGTCTACATTAGGATATCAAACACATAAGGAATAAAAATAAAAAAAAATTGTTACAAAACCCATTTTTGTTTGCAGGGAGCAGTCTTACAGTCTTATAATTAATTTTTCTGAATGACTTCTACTCCAGGATTACCACATACACAGAAAGAACAAATACTTCACCTTAATACATCTCAATCAATAAGGCTAAGCACTGCTTTTTTCTCAAAGGAACTCAACACCCACTATACTGATGAAAAGTGCTTTTACTGATCAGGAAACTATATTAAATTGCAATTCCACTTGACCTCACTAAGGAAAGAGTGTCTACAACTTAACAAAAACATTGATTTTACAACATTGATTAAGGAAACATATCTCATTTCTGAATCTGTAAACTCAAACTATTTGGGCAGCCCTTGCTAAATAATCTCTTTCAAGACAGAACTAATCGTCCTCAATGCATAATTGTTCTGAATAATGTTAATAAATATTCTTGGTAGCAATATTGAACTACCGCTTGCTAAGGCATACGGATTAATTCTCTACATAGTGTGAGTTTTATTTTACTGTCTTGAAAGTTTATTTTTTTTTTGCTAATCTCTCCTTTTGATTTCTTAGTACACACATTACCTACACTCTGTGAAATTCAAAAAATGCCATTTCCTTATATCATGAGAGACTGTCATTTTTGGTCGTAAATTGCAGCTATAAACAAAACACAATAAAAGTTACCAAAACAGTAATGCTTATAGCATAATCTATGGCTTTAAAGACAATCTGAACCAAGTCCTAAAAGATCTAGGTTTGTTCTTGATCCTAATATGTTGCTTATGTTAGACCATATATTTTACTGAAGGAGATTTTGGGAAGTAAAAATGTATATATGTAGAAAATTATTATTTTTCTTATGTTACAAGGATCTATATAAATAATGACTGAGTGGTAAAACATGTTCTTTAATAAAAACAATATTGCATGTATTATAATTATAAGGTAGGATTTGTAAAGTATTATATTTAATTAGTCATGATATTAACCAGGTTTGATGGCTGATACGGTTTGAATCTGTGTCCCCACCCAAATCTCATGTCAAATTGTAATCCCCAATGTTGGAGGTGGGGTTTGGTGGGAGGTGATTGGATCATGGGGGTGGATCCTTCATGAATGGTTTACAACCATCCCCTTGGTGCTGTTCTCATGATGAGAATTCTCGTGAGATCTGGTTGTTTAAATGTGTGTGTCACTTCCCTCCCTCTCTTCCTCCTGCTCCCACCATGTGAGACACCTCACTCACCCTTTGCCTTCTACCACGACTGGAAGCTTTTCTGAGCACCCCCCAACCACCCACCTGCCCCACAAAACAGAAGCTGCCATGCTTCCTGTACAGCCTGCAGAACTATGAGCCAATTAACCTCTTTTCTTTATAAATTAACCAGTCTCAGGCATTTCTTTACAGCAATGTAAGAATGTACTAATACAATGGCTCTTAACAAATATTGAATACTTAGAGCATATGTGAGGTAAGCCAATGCAGCTTAAGGATTTAAAAAATTCATATAAATGAAACAGAAAAATGTCATGATTGAAAAAAGCACCATTAGAATTGTTATACAATTTCCTTTTTAGAAAGAGTAAAACACGGAGTTTAGTTTTGAGTATCAACTGTTAAACCTGAGTCAATATACTCAAAAGCTCTCATAAATGTTAGCAGATTTTAGTTTAATATAATAGGCTCCATGTCATATGTTTTCTCTCCTATTTCCCATAATGTAAAAGTATTGTTCTGGTTTTAAAAATAAACCTCTAACAAGGGTGAAATCAAGGAAGAGTGATTTACGTCTTCTGAGGTAAATCAGACAAGACATTTTTGGGAATTTCTAAACATCAGAAATATATGGGAACTGATGACAGGGACATCTAAGCACAGAAAACGACATCGCCCAATATCTGAAAGAGAAGGCTGTCAACAATGTAAGTCAAAAGCATCTGGTAGAAAATCTAAGTGCAGTGTAAGCCCAAACCAATGAAGTATAAACCATTAGGATTATCAGTGCATTGCCTGCCGGACCACAGGACTTGACGTTTTCTCTCTGCTCACACACACAGCAGCTGCTTGGATGGCACAGTCTAATGCTGGAAGAAGTGACATTTAAATGAAGTAGATCATCTCTCTGAGGAGGCTTCCTAGCATGAGCACAAGGGACAGGGAGAGACACATGACAAAGTTTTAGAAAACTTCAAGACAACAACAAACACTGAAAAATAAAGGAAATGGACAGTCCACTCCTAGTGAAACACACTTAAGGAATCTACTCAAAAATAAGACTTCCTTACTTTTAGATACGGACATCTAGAACCTGGTTACCTGCTCTCCACCCACATATCACAATGGGAAACCTGACTGAAAACAGAAGCCTTCCCAGGCCAGGTCTGTTGGATAAATAAACTAACCAATCGCACCAATCTCCACTGGGGACCAGTTACTTCACCTGCAAAACGAGACCAGTACATTGTTGAAAAGATGATTGTGAATCTGCAAAACAGAACCTCCAGCCTGGCAGATAGTAAGCACTCATTAAATGTAAATGGCAGGTATAATAACAATAGTAACAATAATAATAATAATAATGGCATACGTTTGATTACACTAAAAAAGAATGGCCTCACACATGGTTACCAATTTTTGTCTTTGTTTGGTGCTAATTAATCAATCCTGTGATTAAAATATGGTCTTTGTCTTTTAGAAATAATGTTGAATATTTTTACTATATTATGAAACATGATTAGCACAACACCACAAACATGAAAAATGAATACTATTTTCATTCTAAATACTTTCAAGCAAATTTCCCTCAAGATTTCATTTAGTTTTGGTTAGTCAATGCTGATTAAATCAAATCTTTTATTTCCAACTACTGGAAATTAGAGAGTGAAGACAGTGTCTCTGAACTGTAGGAGGGTAATATACCCCTGATCCAGATTAAAAAACAAAACAAAACTGAGAATATGAAAACTCTGATGTCAAAGCAGAGGCCATGCAAAAATATTCATTCAGATGTAAAAGAAATATGCAGTGCCATGAGCTAATTAAATAAAGCACTAATATTTTCATGGCATACTTTCCTATACACAGACATAATTTGTATTGACTTCAAAAACCTTTGAGAGAGAAGAAGAAAAGGAATAAATCATTACATATATATATACATATATATACGGTGATTTTATTTCATTATATTCCTACACAACAAGGACAGAGAGGTGTATATGTTGATTTTCCTCATGAACTCTAAAATGCACCACATCAGTAAAAATATAAACTTCTGGGTGATAAGCTGAATAAAAATATGTAATTTAATCCAAATCCTAGAAGTACAAAAATGAAAATTTGGACCTATAAACATTATTTACCATCTTTCCAAGAAAATTCAGTGATGATAATGTATTTGACAGGATAGTAAAAGAACAAGAGTGCTATGGCTTCTTCAAAGAGAAATTACATTCCTATTCATTGAAATCGGAAAATTTCACTTTCTGGTTAAATTATAGAAATTGTTTACACAAGATAGCTGTAATAAAAGTAGCTTCAGTATTTCTATTCTTTGCCTAACTCTAGAAACCCTCAAAAATACCTCAGTTACTGTTACTCTAGTTATATCTCTTAGATCTTAAAAATCGAAATTTATACATTTCCTCACTTTAATCTATAAAGGCTCAGCAATACATGTTATTATAAAAAATTTTTAAATACCCATAACCCAATCTTTCTGTCTTCTATTTATTCCACAAATCATTATACAAGCCAAGCCCAGATAAGCTCTAGACAATTTTTAAAATAACAAAATAATAATTATATTTTAACATTTTGATAGCATACAGTCAAAATTAACCTAAGAAATTATTTATCACATTGCCTTTCAAATGTTTTTAAAGTAATGGAGAACTTTTGTTCAAGAGTTAAACAATATATTACACAGAAGTCATGGATGTCAAAAGTGAAACTTCTCCCATTAATTCTTGGAGGACAGCCTGGATACCTGCCCACTTGGAAACTCTCTTCACATCTAATTTCCTCCAACAATGGCCATTGGAGGTCATCCATGGATTCCCCAGACTCTAAGAAGCACTTTGGAAAATAATGTAATAAAATTATTTTTTTACAGATAAAGAATCTTGAATTCAGCCAAAAAATTCTATATCCAAATTTCTTTCTGTCCACCCACTCATTCTTCTCTTATTAATTTTCTGAGAACTTAAATGTGTTCCTGTTTAAAATTAATATATATTACATAAGTCATAGAGGTTTCTTTTCAATAAATCAGAAAATATAAATATGCACAAAGAAGACTACCACTCGTAGTCTCCATAATCAGCTAAGTAATGAAGGCATTTTGTTTTGTGCTTTTCATGACGTTGTTAGCCAGTTACTACAGAGGATACATACAAAAACCAGATAACTTATGCTTATCTATGCTTATTAGTTGCAAGACGAACTAATCGAAATGTGTTATCATGTATCCCTAAAACTTCAACAGATACGACAGTGTTTTTTCCATCAAAGTTTGTAGAGCATGTGTCTTAAGAAGCCCTCCAATTTTCTACTCACTTTTGGCTTATCTGGTGTGATTATAACTATGTCATTGTTCTGACACTAATTTCGTTATCCTCAGACTGTGTTATGACAGAAGGATAGGAGAGTTAACACAGACCTGTGACGAGACTGCCTTCCTGGTGAATGCAAAATGTTTCTGATCCAAGTAACATCAGCCAAAATGGTAGAGTAGGGAACTCTGGGACCCAGAAACACGGAAAAACTTGTTAAAACTGTCAGAATCCACCTATTGGAAACCTCAGCATCATTAGTCATTAGGAAATGTGAATCAAAGCAACAAGGAGCTACTACCTTATTTCCACTGGGATAGGTAAGATCATAAAAACATACATGATTTTAAAATGATTGAAAACAAATTAAAATATATTTCATGACAAGAAAATTCACATTTCGGTGTCTGTGAATAAACTTTATGGAATTAAAAAAAAATTTAAAAAGTGTTGATGAAAATGTGGAGGTGAAATCTGTACATGTTGATGGGAGGAACGCAAAATAGTGCAGCTGCTTTGGAAAATAGTCTGGCAGTTCCCTAAAATTAAAACCGTGCTGAAATAAACACCTACATTCACACAAGCACTTGTACACAAATGTTTATAGCAGCATTATTCATAATGGCCAAGAAGTAGAAACAAGCCTTACACTGAGGAATGGACAAAGAAATGATGGCACATACATTCAATGGAATATAATTCAACAATAAAAATCAGTAAAGTACTGATGCATACTAAAACATTGAGGAAGCTAGGAAACATGATAAGTAAAAGAAGTCAGTGAAAAAATAACATATTCTATAATTCATTTATATAGAATGTGCAGAATCAGCAAATAAATAAGGATAGAAAGTAGGTAATTGTTTGCCTACAGTTGAGGACAGAGAGAAATGAGGAGTGACTGCTGATGCATACAGGGTTTCTTTCTTAATTTTATTTTACCTTGGTTGATAAAAGTGTTCTAAAATTGATTGTGATGATGGTAGTACAATTTTGTGAATTACTAAAACTATTGAATTGTACATTGTAAATAGGTGGATTGTATGGCATGTGAATTGTAGCTCAATAAAATTATTTTCTTTTTAAAAAATCAGCCCATGTGTGAGGCAGCAAGTTTGCCTAAGCTATCCAAGCTCCTTACAATCAACAGCAAGGCTCTGTAGAATCAATAATATAACTCATCTCTACAGTCACCTATATGGTTTAGTTTTTTTCCTTTCCTCACTGTATGATTTTCTGCCTCTCTACTTTAATAGTCTCCAAACATTTTTGGTTATGCAACAATCATCAAATTATATTCCATAAGAACCCATAACATAAATAAATGTACTGAATTTATTTATAAAGATAATGATGTACTGTTGTGCCAATATGTGATGTATGTTATTGAATTGTTATGAAAATACAAAAGAAAGGTACGATTTTAAAATATAAATGAATCTTTATTATTTTCTTCATGCTTTTCAATTGCTTTAAGCAATCTTGTACTAAGCAATCCTTGTGTTATGCTTAAGCCATCTTTGACTTAAGTAATCCTTAGACTATGTGGCCTTAAGCAACACAGTACAAGGAAAAGATATAATCCGCAACATCTGTGCTACTAGGTTTCCTATTGGCCTACTTCCTTATATTCTCTCCTGATGAGAACTATACATATAATTTCCTGCTGCACTGTCAGCTCACACACCTATAAAAACGCAAACACATGCGTATGCACATAAATTTCCTGCCAGAGTGAATTTTGAGTATTTTTATTTTTTGTTTATCAAGCTACTGGGGGATGAGGGCAAGGTATTTGGGAACATCTGTCAACCTCGTAGAAAAAAAGGATGGCTGTCTAGTTTTCTGGGTAGTGTGTGTCGTTAAACAGGAATGCATAATAAACCTTCTTACTATTATTCAGAATAACCTCTATCCAAATTTAGAATAAGTCAGGTTCGTTTTTCATATACCCACACTATTTACCTTTTAATAGTCTTCATTTCTTCAAAATTCTGGTACTAGGTTGTCAGTGTTTTTTTTGGTTTTTT
>NW_012109141.1:6651367-6666485 GCF_000951045.1 Mandrillus leucophaeus
TTTTTTTTGGTTTTTTTTTTTTTTTTTTTTTTTTTTTCTGGTTTTCTTCCTTTTCATCATTGTAGACTATAACGAGAAATCACTTTCACCAGAACTCATCACTATTTCTTCATGGTTATGCTTCCCCAAGTCTGAATTCCTTCAAAGCAGTTCCCATGCCCTGTTCACCTTTGTATCCCCAGTTCCCAGCACATTAGCTTGATAAGTATTTGGTTTTCAATAAACGCTCTTTGAATAAGAGTATGATTTATTCAATCAGTTATGCATGTGGGATTTAGGAATTTTTTTAACATAAACATATTTCAATTAACTGAGTGACTTTAGGGAAAGTTTCTCAATTCACTGTGACTTAGTCTTTGTTTACTACTTACTAAAAAAAAAAAAAAAAAGATTTGACCTGATGACATCCAAAATCCTGTTTATCTCTGAATCAGCAATATCTGGTGAGATGACAAACTAAAATCGGGTACATCTCACATAAAATGGTGTTGCAGCTACTGAATTATAAATGTAGTATTGTCAGAGCTAAAAGAAGGAATTCCTGGCAATCAAACTTATACAGAAATGGTAGAAATCAAATGTGAATTCCTAAAGAGTAAATTGGTTGATGAAAAAGAAATGGTAAATCTTAGAAAAAGATGGATGGTGTTATTTTTGGGAAATTAAGAAAGTTCCTTTGCTGGCAAAGAGAGATTTTGAACTCAGTAACCAGTAACTTTTGCCATTAATTAAAAGAAATATGCTAGGACAGTTTGGAATATGGAGAGGGAAAATGTTGACTCTCCTTTTGAGTCCCAAGTACATCTGACAGTCATAAAGTTGTTCTTCTGCTGTTAGATTGAAGGTGCTAGTCTTGGGCTATGTCTCCCATTTCCTTGCCTGATAGTGTTGCCTCACTTGTGAAACTTATGGATCAGTGGTTTAATGAATACTCTTATGCAAGCTCTATAGTTTCTAAACTAATTTTGAATCTAGTACCTGTAACCTGTCAGCAAGTGATGACTTAGTAATGAGAATCTTCCTTTAAAAATCGAAGAAAATTCTCCATTTGATTCATTGTAATATATTTGTCAAGCTTGAATCTCTTCTCTCCCTTGAAAAGCAATTGCAATCACTGTATCTGACATATTTAGGAAATCGTTCTTAGTTTTTTTTGTTGTTGATGTTGTTTATTTATTCATTTACTTTCAGGCAAGACTCTCTTTGAGTTACTCTTTAATCTGCTTAATTTGAGGCACATGACATAGTAAGTCATTTATTTGAATAGCTTATCATTTACACCAATTTTAAAATTCCACATGCCATAAAATAGTTTCTTTTTCTGCAAGCATAGAGATCTAAATACCCCCCTTAACCCATACCAGCAAAAAGAGTTTAAGTAGCCAGAATAAAAGAAGAAATAACATTTTGCTGATCTGTAAGGAAACTAAGAATTATTAGGTCCAACATGAAGTGAAAGTTAGAAATCAAGGAGAAAAAGAGTGCTAAAGTCAACTTTCATTGTGAAGGTATTTGCCTAAAATTGATAACTTTGACTCCCATTTTGAGGACTCCTCAGGGCCTAAGAGAGAGGAGAGAAAGCCTAGAAACTGACAATGCGGGACCCCAACAGCATAGACCCACATATAAAAGTGGAAATCCAAAATAACTACAACTTGAGACTAAAAGTCAATGATCAATTCATCTACTGAGAAGAAAGATACAGCAAAGACATGTGCACGTCTTGAGCTTGTATTGAGTGTTGAAGGGAGAAATAGTCCTTTAAAACATGGAAACACAAGTTGAACCTGTTACAAGTTTGCTACTTCACGCTACCTGCTTAATCAAAAAGTTCTCAGCAAATTTATTTTTAAATGGTTTTGAGATGAAAATTTCCCCATGGAACTGATGGAAATAAATTCAACCAAGATCACAAATATTTCCCATAGGTAAAATTCTAAGGGAAATTATCTGCACACCCACACACAGAGACACAATATATAAGTACCACAAAGGATGTGAGTGGTACGTATGTGGGATGTATACAGGAAAAAAATGATAATACAATAAAAACTACAACAAATGTATGTATTAGAATTGAGACTGACCAAAAATAATTATTTTTGATGTGTATCAATAAGTCTTTTTTGAACTTTAAAGTTCAGGCGTACATATGCAGGTTTGTTTCATAGGTAAACTTGTGTCATGTTTTTTTGTACAGATTATTTCATCACCCAGGTATTAGGCCTATTACCCATCAGTTATTTTTCTTGACCCTCTCCCTCCTTCCACTCTCCACCCTCTGATAGGCCACGGTGTGTGTTGTTCCCTCGTGTTCATGTGTTTTCATCATTTAGCTCCCACTTATGAGTGAGAACACGCGAGATTTTAATTTTTTGTTCCTGAGTTAGTTTGCCAAGGACACTGACCTCCAGCTGCACCCTTGTCTTTGCAAAAGACATGATCTCATTCTTTTTGATGGATGCATAGTATTCCGTGGTGTATATGTGCCACATCTTCTCTATTCCATTTTCTATTCATGGACATTGAGGTTGATTCCACGTCTTTGTTATTGTGAAGAGTGCTACAAAGAACTTCCACTCACATGCATGTGTCTTTATAATAGAACAATAATTCTGAAAAATATAGCAAAGTCAAGAAATTATGAAAAATGTCCAAGTGGTTTTTAAATAAATAGGAATTCTAAATATAAAAACTAAATGATTGAAATTTTAAAAATTAATTGGAAATGGTTAATAAGCAGAGTATACCCAACTGAGGTGACAATTTGTGAACTTGAAAATATAAGCCAAAGAAAAACCCAGAATATACTCCACAGATAAAAGAGATGGAAACTATGAAATAGAGGTTAAGAAATGTACAGGACAATGTGGAAATATAAAACACTCATCTAATCATAATGACCAAAAATGGACACAGAGAACAAAGAGAAGAAATAATCAAAGATACATTACAATAGAATTAGAGTATCATCACTCTGAGTATCACGAATTAATAAAAAATCCAGCGGCTGGGCTTGGTGGCTCATGCCTGTAATCCCAGCACTTTTGGAGGCCAAAGCAGGCAGATCACGAGGTCAGGAGATTGAGACCATCCTGGCCAACATGGTGAAACCCCATCTCTACTAAAAATACAAAAATTAGCTGGGTGTGGTGGCATGCACCTGTAGTCCCAGCTACTCAGGAGGCTAAGGCAGGAGAATCGTTTGAACCCAGGAGGAAGAAGTTGCAGTGAGCTGAGGTTGCGCCACTGCACTCCAACCTGGTAACAGAGGAAGACTCCATCTCAAAAAAAAAAAAAAACCAAAAAAAAGCATCACATAAGGAAAACAATCTATTTTTTACATTTCCTGATGGAAGTACCAGCATTTCCTGTGTAGTATTCTTGCCAAGAAAACCTAAATGAGATCAAACCTCTAAATCTATCATTCCATGTATAAGAAATACAGAGAAGAGAAAAAATTAAAAATTAAATCCCATACTTGGTTATAACAATAAATAAATGTCAAGGGAAAAGAGACAAAATACATATCAAGCAAATACAATGTATAGATCTTATCTAAATCAAACTCTAAACACCTTAAAATGACCTTACATAATAAAAGGAATTTCTTACTATCTAGCAAAATTAAATATACCTTTACCTTTAATGTAGCAGTATGGCCACTTTAAAAAATATACACCAAAGATAAACTGGTGAAAATACAAAAAAAAAAAAAAAAAAAAGTATAAGAAGGTCATTCATTGCAAGAATAATTTTAAAAGTATATATTAGAAATAGCACAAATATCTGTCAATATTAGAAGTGATGAATAAATAGTAGCATGTCAACGTAATAAAGTAATTTCCAGTTGTAAAAAAAGAATAAGGGATATTTCTATATATGACTATAAAGTGATGTCTAGAATATAAAGTGAAAAGACAAAACAAAAATAAAACAGAAAAGAAGAAAGGCAACACATGATTATGTATACATATACAAATATGTATAACATATATTTTAAATCTTTTATGTATAATATATTAAATGGAAAAACTATAATATTTCAAATGAAAAGTATAAGTAGTACTGATTATGTAATTAATATATATTAAAATTAAAAGTAAATGATAATATTTTTAAATGACAACTATTGGGATTATTAAATGAAGAACAAAGAATATAAGTTAAATTTTGATTATATCTCTTTTGTAGTTTCAACTTTGAGGCCATGTAAAATTAAATTAAAAATAAATCAATCTCTAAAATTCTAAAATAAAACAAAGAAATTGAGCTTAAACGTGTATTCAGTTAGTGGCATATAGACACACAATGATCAATAATTCTAAGTTATTTAAATCACAATAATTTGACAAAAAGAGCTGGAAAAATATTTAGTTATTTTCTGTAATCATAATCTCGGTGATAGTGTTGATATTGTTATTCTGAGATTGTTGTGTGTATATTATAGATAAAGCAAATGAGAAATTTTGTGGACCATGATAAGCTAACGCTACCATTCCTGCCATCATCAAGAACCAGGATTTGCAACATGGAGAAAAGAGATACAGATGTGAGACTGAAGAGTTTAATAGAAACCCTTGTCCTGATTTTGAATGGAATCATTAGTGTGAATCCATTCTACATTGTATATAAATATGTATATATAATTATTATATATAACTATACTTGTGTATAAACATATACATATACATTTATATACTCTGGTTTTGTTAAGTGAAAAAAATTAGAAATAGTGACAAATCCAGTAGCAAAGACAACCCCTAATACCCAAAGAGTTGTCTCAAAATATCATTTCCCATTGAAAGATATTAAGATAAAAAAGGAGCAATTTCAGTATGAATAAAAATTATAACTTCACAGGTGTCAGTTGCAGAATGTTAGTGAACCACCTGCTACTGCTTGATCTGGCCAGGAGCCTGCAATGCAACGGGGCTCTTTCTTTGTTCCCAGGTGGATCGGCAGGTCGAGAAATAATAGACACACAGAAGATAGTGAAAGCTGGGTCCAGGGGGGTCACCACCTTCTGGTCCCACAGTGCCGCCAATGCACTGGATATACCAGCATTTATTATTAAGTTTAGTGAGGGCAGGGGTAGGTTAGTGAGGGATTTAGGGTCTTTTGATTATGAGGTGAGATGGTCACATGGGGATGAAGTAACTCTTTAACATAACATCTATATGTAGAAGTACAGTATACAGAGATAAGAATTTACAACATAGTGTGTGCATCAGTAATTTCTAAAAGAGCCTTAAAACAGAAACACAGTCTTTCCATAACCTATGACTAGCAAGATATTAATCAGCAGTAATAGTTGCAGCAAAAGCTGGTTACAAACAATCCATAGAAACAAAACGTGAACCTAGACAACCGGTTAGACCAGAAATTCTCATAAGGGAGTATGTCTTAACCCTAAAGAAGCCTAGAAGAGCTATGGCAAGATGAGGGCGTTCATAGCCCTATCTTATCCATATAGACAGGCGCCCCTCACGCATCAGTTTATAGGCTCTCCACAAGGGTTGCAGAGCTCTACTCCCAGAGCTATGAATAGCTGCTTTTCTGGGATAGGAATCTTGGTGATGTCAAACTTCCCTGACTGCATATCTGTTCATAGGCTCTCTGCAGGGGGAAGTACATCACACGCTGTTGGCTCATTCTGGCAGCCCAACCTGGCATTGTCTTTACACAATCCTGCAGGCTATTTTGTATTTACAACAATCAGGAGCATTTCATCTTTTATTCTGTAGCAATAGTTTCAGGGTGTCTCCCTACAACCTGCCCAACTTTTAATTTGTTTGTGTGTGTGTTTCTTGTATGGCATATTTTAAAACTAATGATATTATGGTCACTTTTGCATAACCCTTCAACAAATTATAGGGACCACTGAAAGAAAAGGCATACATTTTTGCAAATTTTTTTTCTCTTAAGCACATGTAAAATTTCAATTTTGGGTAAAATGTGTGGTTAAGTTAAAATAAATATTTGACTATTTTATGGGGTTATTATTGTTTTCATTGTTCAAGAAATCAGTCATGCCATCTGGGTGTTTTGCCACCCAAATATTTTAATACCAGTCAATATGTTTATATTTCAGACAACTGTCTTTTAAAATTAAATAATGTTTTTATAGCTCCCCAAACCTTTCACTTAAATGATAGTCAATAAGTAATATACTTTGCATTTTAGGTACTTGAAAACTATAGCTTTTATTAAAAAGGAAAATTGTATTCAATTTTAACAAATAAAATTATTTTAAACAGTGCTTCAAAAACAATCATATTTAAGTACTAATTCACAATTAAATGCATTTATATTAGGGCACAATATAACAAGGCAATTTAGTCATTTAATTTTTTATAAATTCCAGTACACACAGTAAATAAAACTGTGTTACAGAAAAAGTAAGTTAGAAAAGATTAACTATTTAAAAACTTCATTTTTGATAAACTTTATCCTCTCTTTACTGCATATGAAGCAAACTAACTTCTTGGATATTTTAGAACATATCAAATTAACCTTTCTCCCGGGCTCCTCTCCCGTATTACTATTATAGTATTTCACTTAGACTCATTCTTATAACTTTTGGAGTGCAAATGATTTACAGCTGTTGACATCCTCTAAAAGAAGAAATTCAATCCGATTCTTTTGACTTGACATTTTTTTTTCTAGTTTTGACAATGTTGTTTCCAAGAATGGAAATACATTAGTTTGGAATAAATTATTATGGCTAATGATATGCTTTTGAGTGCATATTGGTATTGATTAAATCCTTTCTTAACTTTCTAACTTCTATTTTATATTCCACTTTTTATGGTTTATGTCTCAGGAATCAAAACTTTGTAACATTCATTTGCCCTCTTACCACTTAACCAGAAAGCTTTAACTCCCTTTTACAGACTCACACTGGTTTGCTATTTCTCTCTCTTCTCATAGTTTTCATCTCCTTTATATTCTTTCTTCCTGAAATTTTTCTGGTAAACTTTAGAGACCTCTGGGAATGTGTTTCACTGAACTCTCCCAAATAAAATACTAAAGCCATTCTTTTAATTAGTCTATTGAGAGTGATGGAGAAAAGTCTGGCTATACTCTGCTAACATTCCTTCTTTCCTTGGGCAAGATAAATTATTTCTAAATTTCAGTTTCCAAGTAAACATAGAATTAACATTTTATCCAATTTAAACCATTTATCAAGAGATAACATCTATCAAGGAATAATAAAAGAACTTCTTAAATAGGACAGATTAATTTTACAAAAGAACTAAAATTCTCTCATTTCTTAAGAGTCCAGATTTTGCCCAAACCTGTAAAGTTCAAAGCAAAATGAAAAGTTGGCCATAGATCTTATGGAGAGAGCCAAGCACGACAGTTTGGGTCAAAAAGTAAAAATTTCACTCATTACTTAAATATTAGAAGTTATTCACAGCTGCAGATAATTTGTACTCTACAAGTTCCAAAAATATGTTGCTGAGTATGATTTTGTTTTAATTATTTGGTTTGGCCACCTATGCTATCAGCTTTTCATATTATTTCCAACTTTCCATTTCACCTTGTGCTGGCAATAAAAAAGATTTCAGTACAAAAATTCACTGAGTAAAAAAATGTCATTATGTTAAATGGTACTAGATTTTGTACAAGGCTCTGGCAATTTCTAATTTTGATTGACAGTTTAAGGTGTTCAAATCTGGGGTTGAGGACTTTTGGATCTTAGTCATCATGGGAGAAGAATTTGTTTCTGCACCTCATTACATTTGACTTTGCATTTTATTACATTTATCACTCACCTTGGAAATGTGTAGAACTGAAATGATAAAGATTTTTAAAAGTGCATGGTGAAACAATAATTTGAAAACATTTAGAAACAGGAAAGATCTATTTACCTAAAGAGACTCTGACCAGATATTTAGGAACTGAGTATCTTAACAATCCTTATTTCTGGAAGATGTGTGCCTGTATGTGTGGGGGTGTGTGTGTGATATGTGTGTGTGTGTGTGTGTCTGTGTTTGTATTTCAGAGCAACAACTCATATGTACATAAATGTAAGTCTCTCTCTCTTTTTATAAGTAAATTCAACTTCTAAGTGACCTTGATTTTAACCCCTACTTTCACTGATGGCAGAAAGCTCTTATTTTTCTAATTCAAGGCAACTCAGTCACATTGTAGTTGAAAATTGATATTCTGTTAGCAGATATTCAAATGTATGCACAGCCACATGTCTGCACAGTTTCAAGGCCCATGCTCTCTTGACCTTAGCGCTCCTTGCTTACAGAGCAAGTGGTCCCAAGGTTTCTCCAAACCTCCTTATCCTTTCTTTTTTCATAAGGGTTACCTAAACGCCAGAGAGCAAGATAAGGTGAGACAGTTAAGTAGTTAAGTGCGTGTGACTTGTATTCATCCTGAGATGAAGAGGCGAGTATCTAACCCCTGAGCCATGTTCAGTTATTGTTATTTTGCACCCTGACATACTGTATCCCTGATTTTGCGTGTTTAGAAGTGATATCTGCCGCAGGTATCACCAGTCCCTTTTACAGCTTCTCATCTTGACTAGTCACATAGTCTACATTTTCTCATCCTGACCCAACGTATCTTCAAAGAACGTCCTTTCCCCTTTACAGGGCTTGGGAAGTCTTGGCTACTTTGACCACATCACCCTGGAGTGTATCAAAACTATGGGGCTGCCTGCAGGACCATTTGCCTAAACACCACCATATAGCCATTGACAATGTAAACAGCTTTTATGTTGCTTTGCCTGTTGCATTTTGGAAGGTCAGGCACAGAATCCCAAATCTGGGAATTCTCCAAATCTATCTTCTCAGTCGAAGGCCTCGTTACTTTACCAGCATTCATATCAATCTAGGTCCCTGCAAAACCATTTCTTCTAACCTACTGATCAAACTTCTGTTTCTTTCAGGGTGATGCAATATTTGATATTTTACAATATTAAATATTCTTCCTTTGATGGTTTAAAACACCATGCTCAGTACTCTGGGCTTGGCTGTAAATTTGTAAAACTCAGTTTGTTAAATTCACAGAAAATTATTCCTTCCTTCTACAAAGTCTGGCTCTTATGCATCAAGAAATATTACAACTTTGAGATTTAAGAAAAACTTTACAAAATTACACAGGCTTCCTTGCAATAAAATGCATCAGTCATCCTATTAAAAGCAATGTACACAGGAAGAAATCGCTTTTGACTAAATGGTACAAGAAGAACTGCAGAGAAAGGAATTGCTGAAAATCTTCCAGGTTTTACTCAGCAGAATATGATCTAGTTAATTTTTTGCCATAGGTTGAATTATTAGCCACAATTCTCCCCTCCCCTGTGGTGGGAGGATGCATCCACAACCTTGCCTTGGCATCATAGAAGCAGAGTACACTTCCCCAGTTCAATAAACTTGTCCAGTGGAATAAGGAAAGTTGCACCTTGTTATTTCTAAGCCCATGTCTTAAGAGAAATTAAATATTTAGCCTAGATCAACTGACACATGGATACATAAGAAATAAATGCTTCTTGTTGTATGCCACTGAAATTTTGAAATATTTGTTAGGCAGCAATAGCTGACTGATACTAGGTGGACTACATAACTGTGTATTTTATTTTTCTTATATTGCATCAACTAGTGGAGATTTAAAAGCAAAAGAAACTTAAGGAAATCATGATTTCTTTAACAAGAGATTTCTTACCTCTTAGTGAAATATTCACATGGTCCCTCAAAGGAGTATGCAGAGGAGCCACTATAGTCATCTGGTCAAATCTTTCATTAAATGCAGAGATGCTCTTATTTAAGGTTTTAGAAAAGTTCCTATGGTCTCTGCTTCCAACATCTAGTCCAAGCTATCATCTTTTCCAGCTGGACTAATGAAGTAGCCTCTATACCCACCTGGAATACACCCTTACTGCAACCTATTCCTCTATAGTCTGTTCCTCATCCTAATATATTCAATGCAAATATGACCATATTGTTCCACAGCTTAAAATCCTTCGGTGCTTTCTCATTTGTTTTAGGAGAAAAGTCAAACAGTTCAACATGTCCTATAAGGATCAGCATAATCTGTTCCCATTCTATCTTTCCAGCCTCCGTTTTTGATTTTAGCATTGATCTGTGTATTCTAGCCAGAAGAATTACTTTCAGATTATTGCAAGAGATCTTGCATTTTTTTTTTAAACTCACAGCCTTCCTCACTACCACTCACAGTCTTCTTGCCTACCTGCCAGTGAGTTTTGCAATCCCATGTTGAAAGTATGGTTTCCACTGCCAACTAGTTAGTCTGGATTCTTGTTGAAATCAGAGCCCAATGCTTTGATTGGAAGGAGGTTATCTAGCAAACATTCCAGGAGGAACCATAGGGTTGGAGAAAATGAGAGGACAGAAGCAGAAGATGCAGTGTGCTATGGACCTAATTGGGTTCCCTTTAAACTCATATGTTGAACCCCTAACCCCCAATGTGATGTTATTTGGAGATGGGACCTTTGGGAGGTAATAAGGCTTAGATGAGATCAGGTAGGTGAAGTCTTCCTGATGGGAAGAGCATCCTTATAAGGAGAGATGGCAGAGAGCTTTCTATCTTTCTCTCTCTGTGCCACGTGAAGAGACAGTATGAAGGCAGGTGGCTAACTGCAAGCCAGGAAGAGAGCCCTCACCAGGAACCCAACCAGCTAACATCTTGGCCTTAGAATTTCAATCCTCCAGAACTGTTAAAAAATGAATTCTCATTGTTTAAGCCACCCAGTCTGTGGCATTTTTTGTGGCAGCTTAAGCTGACTAATGCAGGATGTTGTCAAATTTTTATTGAAAATCTATTGAGTTTTTAATAAAAACAGGTATCAGTATTTTCCTTTTTGTTTGGAGAATTTTATGGATTTGTTTAAAAATTCAAATCTGCCATGAAAATATCTTATGTATCTACCAAAAGTTTTTTTTTATTTTTGCCTTTTATATGTATGCTTGTAATTACTTATCATTTTTTAAGATAGGGTATTAAAAATAAATAAATTAAATAAAATAACTTCATTATTTTCTATATAAATATTCAACTCAGTCTGGTATTACTTACAAGAAATTCATCTACACACTGCTCCATAGTAATGTAGTAACACAGTAAGCCATACCAGGCTGTTCTCTTGCTTAAACATCTTCAATGGCTCCCTATTACTTATCAAATAAAGTCTAACCTCTTTGACATTCCATATAGAGTTGATTACAGTGACAGCTCCCACCCTATTCTTTCAATTCCTATGTTCTAGGAATTACTTAGTTTCCTAAACATAACACATTGTTTTCTCAGTAAACTTACCCTTGATTCATCTTCATTTCTGGCTTATAGTTCGCTACATATATGTCATCCTCTTACCCAGAATTAATATACATCAACATTTGTATGATCCTTGTCTTTGATTATTCTCCTCTCACTCTATAATAGCTTTCATCCACTTCTGTGCTTATGAAAAACA
The DNA here is from genome assembly GCF_000951045.1 of Mandrillus leucophaeus. NCBI lineage: Eukaryota > Metazoa > Chordata > Mammalia > Primates > Cercopithecidae > Mandrillus > Mandrillus leucophaeus. The sequence goes on from NW_012109141.1 coordinate 6,662,817, forward strand.
CATTTATCCATCAATTCAATTTTTTTTTTGTTTTTTTGAGATGGAGTTTCGCTCTTGTTGCCTGTTATACGATCTCAGCTCACCGCAGCCTCTGCCTCCCGGGTTCAAGCAATTCTCCTGCCTCAGCCTCCTGAGTAGCTAGGATTACAGGCATGCACCACCATGCCTAACAAAGTTTGTATTTTTAGTAGAGACGGAGTTTCTCAATGTAGGTCAGGCTGTTCTCTAACTCCCGACCTCAGGTGATCCTCCCACCTCGGCCTCCCAAAGTTCTGGGATTACAGGTGTGAGCCACCAATTCAGCCATCAATTCCACCTTACATTTTACCTATGCCTTACTACCTCATTCCCCTTTCTTTCAGTTAAAATTATGCCTTAGTAATAACTTTATTACTTGTTAGAATAGTTTAAGAAATTCTTATCCATATTTCCCTCATCAGCCTGAAAGCTGCTTGATGGAGATAACACTATATCTCATATGTTTAGTGCATACTAATCCCATAAATATTAATTAAATAAAATAAGAAATAATATTTATATATCTAATTATATTGTTTTAACCTAAAAATATAGGTTATATGATATTTCAAGGCAAGAAAAATAATTTGTTCATACATATGTAATTTACATTAAACGAAAGTATCAAATCTCACCACATTGAACTTTTGTGATTTTGACTTTAGTAACTAAGTATTATAATTTGCTATTGAGTAGTTACATGCTAAATAATTTATAAATTGTGCAATCTTTCAAAGGAAAGTAATCAGTAATGTAAAATAAGAGAATATAAAATCAATAAGGCACTCAGCTTCAGACCTCTGGTAAAAGACAAATAATAATGTCATGACTGTACATGTTTAAGTATAGAAAGTTTATTCTAAGTGATATTTACCAGCTGCTCTTCTGATCTGAAAATTAGAATATAAATTCAGTGAAACCAAGAGAATCCTCTGGCAGAATAAGTAGTTAAACCCTGGAAAAGGCTATCATTAGGGGAGTAACTACTGTCCTTATGATAGTAAAATCCATCTGTCTTTGCTGCCTTCAGAGGAGACCTTGGTTTATTATTGGTTTAATAATTCCTGTTATGCAACAGGGAATCAATAACCTTATTCTTTAAAGTTCTTCTCTGATTGTAAATTGCTATAGACTTCCATTAGAGAATGGATTTGTAATGCTATCCATTATGTGATTACCAGTTGTAATAAATTAGCCTGATAGTTTAAATTACATATTGATGATTGACAAACCACAAAAAAAGATTTAGAAAAATGTCAACTTCCAAAAATAAATGTTTCAACTACTATCATTTTTATATTTTATTCGAAACTATATATAAGTATAGTCATAATGACTTGAAATCCAAATTTTAATTCTTCATTCAATATACCTAAGATAAATAAATAAATAACAATTTAAAAAACTTGCAAATATTTTGTCATAAATGATTTACCTTTTACTAAAATGTATTTTGTGGAAGAAGAACTTGAATATATTTAACATAAATCTTGATAATTTTTGTGTAAAATTGTATATGACCGTAAGCAACTGTTATTACACTATTCTTTGTAAAATATGTCTAATGATATGAATGAGCTTTTCAGAGAGATACTACGACCTTTTACTGCTTCTAAAAATCATAGTAAAGATAATTTGCATGAGGTTCTGGTATCATGTATGAAGCAATTTTGGTCAGTATTACATGGATCTGCAAGCGTTTTCATCAGCTTGGGCTGCTACAGCAGAATAACATTGACTGGTGAGCTTAAACAACAAGCATTTATTTTTCACAGTTCTGGAGGCTAGAAGTCTGAGAACAAGGTGACAGTGGATTCCTTCTTAGTGAGGGCTCTCTTCCTGGCTTGCAGACGACTGCCAGCTGGCTGTATCCTCACATGGCTCAGAAAGAAGGTTCTGGTGTTTTCCTCTTAAAATGGCACTAACCTCATTATAGGAGCTCCCCCTTCATGACTTCATTTAAGATTAATTACCTCCCAAAGGTCTTACCTCCCAGGGGTTAGAGCTTCACATATGAGGTTTGGGAGGACACATACATTCAGTCCATAACACTACAAGAAAAGAGTTTCCTCACTTCAGCAAATTAACAGCAAAGTAGAAACAGAATGCAAAGTTCTACATAATGATGAATTTTAGCCTAGTATGGATTTTACCCAGCTAATAAGAGAAAATATCATCTTCAAAATTATTTCAAGGAGCATATTACATTTCTGGTTCTGTAATTTGCATTTAACAAAGCGTGTATTTCAGTTTAATATCTCTGTTTTAACATTCTTATCCATGAAATGGGGAAAAACAGCATTTATCTTTGCCTCTCTAATAGGTGTTATGTAAAATAATGAAGTAATATGTACCAGATCTTACAAAATAATAAATTACAAAAGTTCATAACAGTATCTTTTTTGTTGTTTTAATTCCCAAAGTCAAAATTTTGCTTTCTCTGAACTATTACCTCCTGACTATCTAACATGTCAGTTTCAACTGGGGCCAGTGGCACACCAGCCAGACTCATACCTTTTGATTTCTTTGGAAAGGTATTTCTCAGCTGGCAAAACAAAGTATCCAAAATGAAAAGATAAAGAAAGGGGACACCAGATTCTGACTCAGAACAGTACTTGGAAATTCCTGTGCTTGTGTGATCTGCTGCCAGTTACTTCAGATTTGAAAAACAGTGCCTTATTAAGGACTAAATGAATGATTGTCTATGGATTTTGGTGGACCAGATATACAGAATACTTAAGCACTGTCAATCCATTGCCAACCCATTGTCCTCATCCCACACTTGATGTAGGTAAGAATTTCCACTTCTTAAACCTGCGCATTTCTCAGGAATTTTTGCAAAGATTAACTAAAAACTGTAAGACCTTTTTTTAGGGAATCATATATGGACGTATCACTGGGTCAGATGCAGGATGTGTTACTTTTCTTAAATTTCAGTAATGTAGTCCTTGTTTTACTGTTTTTGTACAACTCTTTGTTAATGACTACAGAAGCAGACGAAACTTTATTTGTAATCTTGCTTCTTTGTCCTAGGAGTTATTTAATCACCCATCACTATTTTATTGCATGATTCTAAGAAAAGAGAAAGATAGATACATGTATTATGATATTTAAGAATAAACTTAGACATTGCAAAAATAGGAATCAAAATAATTGGCTCCTTAAATTGCTACTTAAATGTATCTATGTTTAATTCTTATTTCTTATGAATTAATATGTTTTAAAATTTTTAAAGAAAATTTTGTTCAATTGGATTTTCAGTCTTTGCTAACAAGCCAAAACTGCTATGTCCTTAAAAGACGTAACATTCCAGATAGTGGTTACATTGGAACATCTCACTAGCAATCATGAGAGTCACACATGTGCAGCTGGGTTTAGAAAACTAAAAAAATAAAAAAAAAGAGAAAGAAAAAGTATGAGTTACATCAGAATAAGTATAAGAATCATATATGTTATATTAAATATAGTCGATAGAACTTTAAGTAACAATAATATCTTTGAAGCCATGTTAATAACCCTGATCGCAAATCACCAGGATGCAAATGTTTTCCACTTTTTTCAATGTCAATTTTTGCTCTTGCTAAATGTTACTGATGTATATAATGGTATTAGCAAATTTACAGAATGATTCCAAAAGGGGCTAAAAGGAGA
>NW_012109141.1:6666815-6685690 GCF_000951045.1 Mandrillus leucophaeus
TCTTTCTTTTTCTTTCCTTTCTCTTTCTTTCTCTCTTTCTTTCTTCTTTCTTTCTCTCTTTCTTCTTTCTTTCTCTCTTTCTCTCTCTCTCCTTCCTCCCTCCCTCCCTTCCTTTGCCTGCCTTCCTTCCATCCTTCCTTCCTTCCTTCCTTCCTTCCTTCCTTCCTTCCTTCCTTCCTTCCCTTTCTCTCTTTCTTTCTTGACAGAGTCTCACTCTGACACCCAGGTTGGAGTGTGTTGGCACTATGGTAGCTTTCTGCAGCTACAAATTCCTGGGCTCAAGCAATCCCCCCACTTCAACCTCCAGAATAGCTGGGATGACAGACATGCACCACCATCCCCAGCTTATTTATTTGTTTGTTTATTTATTATTTATTTATTTGTGACAGGGTTTCACTCTGTTACGCAGGCTGGAGTGCAGTGACATGATTACTGCTCACTGCAGCCTTGAACTCCTGGACTCAGGTGATCCTCCTACCTCAGCCTCCAGGGTAGCTGGGACTACAGATCCGTGCCACCATGCCCGGCTATTTTTTTTTATCATTATTATTTGGCTAGAGACAGGGTCTCATTATGTTGCCCAGGTTGGTCTCGAACTCCTGGGTTCAAGTGATCTGCCTGCTTTGGACTCCCATTGTTTTCTCTTTTTTTCTTTTTTTTTCTTTTTTTTAAAATTATACTTTATGTTCTAGGGTACACGTGCACAACGTGCAGGTTTGTTACATATGTATACATGTGCCATGTTGGTGTGCTGCACCCATTAACTCGACATTTACATTAGGTATATCTCCTAATGCTATCCCTCCCCACTTCCCCCACCCCCAACAGGCCCCGGTGTGTGATGTTCCCCTTCCTGTGTCCAAGTGATCTCATTGTTCAATTCCCACCTACGAGTGAGAACATGCGGTGTTTGGTTTTCTATTCTTGCCATAGTTTGCTGAGAATGATGGTTTCCAGCTGCATCCATGCCCCTACAAAGGACATGAACTCATCCTTTTTATGGCTGCATAGTATTCCATGGTGTATATGTGCCACATTTTCTTAATCCAGTCTATCATTGATGGACATTTGGGTTGGTTCCAAGTCTTTGCTATTGTGAATAGTGCCGCAATAAACATATCTTATTATGTCACTTGCCAAATGAATTCTAGGCTAGAAAGTGTTGAGGGATATTCTAAAATTTAATTATAGTAAATTAGCTAATGCAACAATAATAAATTAATGCTAACATTTTCTTCTTAAATATTTGGAGGTCAAAAATGTTATAAGAGTTACTCTGGCATTCTTTACAAGTCTGCAGATAACCAAGAATTTGCTACCCTGGTGCCTTACATCCTTAAGTAGTTTGAAGGTTATTGTTTGTTTCATGTTTTTATCTTTACAATAATTGACTATTGTGAAATAAAGAACTTTGGAATTTAAATTGGAGGACGTGGAATACAATTTGAGTCTGCCATATACTAACTAGGTAACCTTGAAAAACTGAATTACTTTCTGTGAGCATTAGCTACTTATCTGTAAAACTAGAAGTCATGCAAACTTTCCTCATAGGATTGTTGCACAGATAAATTGGAATAATTTATTTATTATTATTTTGAATAATAATTCAAAGAACAGTGAGTTGCCACGCAATGCTATTCTATGGAGTCAACATGATGTTATTATTAGTAATCATAGTAGTGTTATATGGAGCACCTGGAATAAAATTCACTGGAAAAAAGTATACAGAAGGGAAATAACAGAAAGGAAATTATAGCAAGAAATGTTGTCTTGTTGGAGGCAAGAGTGTAGTGGATCAAATTTCAAACAAAGAGTACTTAAGATCCTTAGCTTTTGAATGTAAGATTTTGAATCTAAGCCCAGCTCTCATCATCATTATCTGTCTAATCTTGAGCAAATTCTCTCAATTTCCTGATTTAAAAAAGTAAGCGTAATGGAGTTCTTATGAAGCTATGAGAATAGAAAGCAATGATGATCAAGGTTCTAATGCATTTTTAGGCACATGGCATTCAACAAAGGGTAATTATATGATAATGGCGGAAAAGGCTACTTTATAAGCCACAGTTACTCTATTATTATACTCACATGGAAGAAATACCTAGAGGTTAACACAAGGGAAAACAAATGCTAGATTCTATTGCTGTATTGAGGAGTATTGGTAGTGTTTATATTTTTTATCATTATTGAGTGTAGAAAGAGGCAATCAACCTCAAAATCCTCTGCATCGGCATATCATAGTATTCTCAGAACAGAAAATCTTTAATTCTTCAGATAAGGCTGTCGTGCTATTATCGAGGAAACTTTTTTTTTTACATTGTTAGAATACAAAGAATCTTTCTGCCAATATTCTAAATATAGCTATTGTGCTTTGACTCTTTTATCCTTTCCTCTAGGGAGGAATGAAAAGGACACAAGAGAGAAAGGGGCAACCATGCATGCATATGATAACTCCATCTAGCTTTTTTACAAATCCACCTAAATATTGCAGGCGCCCTTTCCTGTGACTTACATAAGTAATCTCCAAGGAGGTTGTGCCATGGCAACTGTCAATACAGTTGTATGAGAAACAGGGAGATGATTCATTTAAAAAAACGAGCATTCTCCATGTTTACAATGTGGTAAGCATGAAAAAAGGTCTTTAAAGACAACAGGAGTCCAGTAAATCAATGTAAACCAAACTTATCTATATTAAATGGTAAGTAAATTTGAATAATATAACCCACATAAAATTATAAAATCATGTCTAAAATATCAGAAACAATGCTTTATAAATCAAGAAGATATTAGCAGTTTTTCCCCCTAAGGACTTTGTGTGGTTTGTGAGGCTGAGATAAAATATTGATTACAGTAGCCCTCCTTATCTGCAGGGGATACATTCCTAGCCCCCGCAGTGGATGCCTAAAACCACAGGTAGTACCAAACCCAATTGCCATCGATCAGAATACGTTTCTATTCCTGTTTTCCACCCACGAATGTAATGCCTTTTCAATTTTAACTAAATATTTATCATGCGCTGTGGCAGTAATGTTTACAGTTTGAGGTTCAACAGCAAAAGTAGCATGACTTTTGCTTTCCTTCTTCATAATATCACAGGTAGGCTGTTTCTTATTGTAGTCTTTGTAACCTCCACACATGATGCTTTTTTATCTCCTTATAAAATACAGATCTTTCACCTTTTTACTTTCTGGCTTTTCTTAGGCATATCTAAATTACCATCATTGCTACTCTTGAGCTTTAGGGCCATCATTAAGTAAAATCAGGGTTACCTGAACACAAGCTCTGGAATACCTTGACAGTCAATCTGATAGTCCACATGGCCATAAGTGACTAGTGAGTGGGAATGTGTTCAGTGTGGAGAAAATGGATGGAAACAAAAAAGATTTTAGGCTAGAAAGTGTCAAGGAATATTTCAAAATTTAGTTATAATAAATTATTTCATCCCAAACCACAATACATTTAAGGCAAATATGTTCTCCATAAATATTTGGAGGACAAAAAGGTTATAAGAGATATGTTAGCCTTCTTTATAAGTCTTTGCTGAGCAACACCACAAGATTTCATCACGCTACTCATGATGGCACATAGTTTAAAATTTATGCATTGCTTATTTCTGGAGTTTTCCATTCATTATTTTCAAACCGTGGTTGACTGTGGGTAAACAAAACTGTGGAAAGCGAAACGTTGAATAAGGAGAGACTACTGTAATTGTAAACAACATTTATGTAAACATGGATGGTAAAATGTCAAGGGACACCATCCAAAATAAGTTTAAACAGAATAGAATTACTTAGAAACTAGCAAGAGATTTTTAAAATGAAGAAGGGAAACAGATAAAGATACAAGTTCAGTCAATCAAAAAAGATTTTTAAAAAGCAGTGGAAAATCAGAACAAATGAAAGCACAAAGTAATGATTTTAAAAATAAGTCAAAAATATAAATAATTATCATAAACGTAAATGAACTGAACTCCTCAAATTAAATACAGTTAAATAACCATAATATAAACTAAACCCAGCTATAAGGGTTAAATTTTTAAAACATTTATAAAAATCTGTAACACAAAGTATTATTTAAAGGAATCTAGTGTAGTTATATAATATCCAAAAATAGATCTTAAAGCACAAAGCTATGCTAGTGTTAAGGAAATTTGCAAGAAAATGATAAAATATTCACCTCTCCAGGAAAGTACAAACGTTCTAAAAAGTGTAGAGAGCAAATGACACAGATTCAAATATTTAAATTAAAAATTATTTTAAAATTGAGAATTTGACAAATTCACACTCAGTGGGATATTTCAACATATCTCAAGTATTGACTGATTACCCAGGTAAACAGAGTATACTAGTTAACAGAAACTGCTTCACACAGAAACGTTTTAAAAAATGAATTCTCTAGGAACTTATGTAGAATATTTATAAAAATTGAAAAACTTCCAACAAATTTCAAAGAAGTACTACATAAAGACTATTTTCACAGCTAAGCAAGTTGTAGACGAATGTTTAAAAATGTGTAATTACAGAAAATAAAAATAATACATATTATAACTTGTGGGAGGCCATGAAATTTGTTTGAGAGGGAAATTGTAGCTGGAGATGTTTGTATAAAAAGACAAATTAAGACTGAAAATTGACGGGCTTCGTGCTCAAACTCAGCTGTGTTCCACGGCGCAGAACAAGGAAAGCCACAGAAGGGTGCACTCTCTCCATTTAGAGGATTCCATGGGAAATACAGCATCTCTACTTGTATTCATTGGTCATAAATAAGTAATATGCCTTTACTTTGCTACAAAGGAGGCTGAATTTTTTTCTTTTGCTTGCACATTGTATCTTAACAAAATTAAGAGGCTCTTACTACAGGATGAAGATAAATTTAGGTTAGGCAAACCCTGCCATCCAGCTATCCTGAAAAGTTTTCAGTTCACCCAGGCAAGCTGTTATCTTTCTCGCTGAAAGGACTTTAGTGGTTTTCTGCTTCTTTCTTCTCATTATTCATCTAACTCCTATTCATATTTCAGACCTAAATTTAGACATCACTTTCACTGGATACCCTGTTATGACACCAAAATCAGCTTCAGCTTTGGTCCTTGGGTTCCCATAGCACCACGCATTTGCTTTTATAGTGACAATGTGACACTGGGCGACGGTTATATCTTTCCTTTGCTGGTTCTTACACCTTACTGTGTAGTCCTTGAAGATTCCTGTTGTACAATTACAAGTCTTTGGAAGGACCGGATAAATGAATGTATCAATGATACCTGGTACAACAAAAGTGTTTAATAACTCATGAGAAAAATTTCTCTTTATTCTTGAAATAAAGTAATACACTGTCCTTCTCTTTAGGAGCAAGTTTATTTTTATCTTACACCTAGCAAGTCATGTAATTAACTGTGTTCATCTCTTTCACATTGATGGTATTCTAATTTAAAGCTTGCATTCTAATTTAAACTCCTCTATATTACAGGTCGTTGGGGTGTGAATTTTGTACACTAACATTACTTACATCTTTTACTTTTACTTTAATGTGTCAGGCTACTTTACTCATTTTTGTTAACTTTACTTTAAGACAGTATTTCACGTAAATAGTTTAAAACCAAACTGTGCTAAATGGCTCTGAGAAGACACAAATTGAGATGGAGCTTAGTGTGCAGGAGGTTTATTAGGAAATGCACTTGAGATTACAACTGTGAAATGGAGAAGGAAGGACAATTTGGCAGAAGGAGACTACCTCAGTATTCTGGAATTGAGATGGACCCTTCCAAGTTGGGGTGAGATAACTGTGTGTTTATACCCCTGCAGTGATCAGTCTTTTGATGCAGGCTGCCCCTGAAACTCCAAACAAAGCAGTTTTCTTCATCAAATGTAACCCCCAAAGAGGGGTGAGGGCTGAGGGGAATGTTCCTGCAGAACTCTCAGAAGTGTGGGCATCTGTTTGGTCCATAATAGTATGGTTGCTCTGTAGGTCTACAATCCAGCTGCCACCCGAGACGTCCCTAAATCTTGAGTATTGTATATCCTCTTTTTTCTTTTGGTTTACTCCCTCATTTTGGCAAAAATCTACATTCCATAGAAAGTACTTATAAAAATAAATGAATACTTTACAGATCTAAAACATTTTTAGTTTGTACAAAACCCTGATTGACAATTTGAATGTGTATAGAATTCTATACTTAGTATCATCTTCCAAAATTGTAAGACATTTTTCCATTGTCTTCTGGCCCTCCATATGTCTGTTGAGAAGTCTGATGTCATTCTTAATCCCATTTATTTTGTATGTGACTGTCACCTGTTCCCTTCACCTTTACTTCTTCCCTTGACCACTACAAGCTATTAATGCTGGTAAATTAAAATATCATGGTGTCTTGCTACATATTCATGTCTATTATTTGAGCTGAGTACCCAATGAGTCCTTTAAATATGGAAACTCATGTATTTAAGTTCATATGAAAGTTTATTGATTATTGTGTTAAACATTTTCTTCTTTCTCTTATCTCAATTATCTGGCTCCACAAGTCTTATTTTTAAGATATTAAACATACTGGACTGGTAATAAAATTCCTTTATTTTTCCCCAATATTTTACATAACTTTTTCTTTCTTTGTTATACTCCATGAGTTTCCCTAAATACCGTTTTCAGCCTTTCTCTTGAGCTTTTAATAGTGCTTTCATAGTTTTAATTTTCAGAAGCTCTTTTCAAGCCTGAGTGTATCTTGCTGGTTTGTTTTGTTTTCTTTTTGTTTTTTTAGGTAGGGGTGGCATTCTGTTGTTATTTCTTATTTGAAAGATCATTTCATCCATCTGGGGTTTTTTTAGTTTTTTTTTTTCTGTCTTTATAGATTTGTTTGTTTTAAGTTGTTGTATTTTTTATTTGTTAAGTTTGTTTTGCTCATTTCTTACTATAGAGATGGGGAAGGATTTGGCATATAAGGAACCACCAAGTCTTAAAAAGGCTTTCAAATAACCCCTCTGCCTCATTTATGTATGAAACAAGCATTTAATCTTCCTGGGTCCCAGCAAGAAGCCAGGAGCTATTTCTCAAAAAATAAAGAGAATGACTTCGTTTTAAAGCTATAGATATCATGACTTTTTTCTCTTATCAGAACTTATCACAATCTCCTCTCCACTTAGTATCCTAAGCTCCAGCACCATTGAATTTTGGGGGTCATAACCACCAATTTACCATGATGCTTACATTATAGATTGTAACAGCTACAGAGGTCTTATCTCTTTGTGAGTCCTACTGATAATGGTGTGCTAGAGTTTTCCAGCATGCTATCCCTGTATAGATTGTGTTAAACAACCTATTGTCATTCTTTTCTCTCATAGAAATATCTTAAATAATACTGATTCTTACTGCAGCACAAACATGTTTAACTTGTACAATTTTAAGATCATATTTGATTTGTTAAAATATTGTGTTTATAGAAACCAAACCAAATTATTTATATATATTACATATATACATATTTAATACATACATACATAGCTACATATATAATACGTACATTATACATCTACATGTATAATACAAATATATACATATATGTCTTCAGCTTCAAGTATCAAAATCAATTTTGTATACCTTAAATAAAATGAAAATGTATTTTTAACATGTTAATACTTCTGGACTCTAAGAGAAATAGAAGACTGGCTTGTAATATAGGCACAAATCAAGACACCACCATAAAGCTGAGAAGAGGTGAAAAGGCCATCTTTTCAAAGTCAGCAGGACACAGCTACCACTGCTGTTTTTGTAAATGAATTCTAACCATCTCTTGTCTTTCTAATATTTGTTCAAGGGCTAAAATTTCCAGTTGGAGCTTCCAATTGGCCAGGCACATATGATTTGTTCATGCACTGACTTTGGGGACAGAAGTGAGGTGAGGTATAACCCTTCCTCTTCAGAACATTAAATTTACACTACACTATAACAAATTCTTCTGAAAGAGGAAAGCATATTAGAAGCTATGTAGCAAAAGTAAAGTGCCAACTAGAGCTATAATTTTTCTTATTATTTTTTCTTTAAAATCTTAAATATTATTTAATGTTTAATTTGTGAGGAAATAAGTAGAGCAAAATAAAATAGAAAAAAGGAAATAATATCTAGCAACAATTAATATAAAGCAATAAAAAGTTATACTCATTTTATATAATTTTCTTCACACCAGTATGTATTTTTTTAAATAGCATTAGTTGTTTTTTAAGAGAAAATTCCATCTGGTTGACCAGTTTGTTATGTATAGTTTTACCCAATAAAATTATTCCTCCTTTTCCTACTCTGCAGTTTGGGATCAATTTCAACAGCTGTTTTAGATTAAGTCTATTTTTGAAATAATATTACCAAGAGGAAAGAGACATTTTATCTTCTAAGGATTCCTTGGAGAGGCAAGAATGTCAACAGTCATACATAAAATCATAGCTTTCACTAGAAACTACAATCTTGCTAAAGACAAAAAGGCCATTTTTCTTCATGCAAGCTAATATCATGTCCTTATTATATAAGCAAGCACAGTATATTCTTTAAAATGTCAGGGATAAGGAGAAAAAAATTCAGAACATAATGCAATTATAATATAACAGAATGTATTTCAATTCAGGGGCTGTAGGCAGGATTTCTAGTAATAGTTAAGCCTTTTCTGATGGATGCAGGGCACATTTTCCAATAGAAAAATGATGGAATTGACACTTTAAGGAGGTAATACTGGAGCAGAGGCTTGACCACCACCCAGTTCTCACCAGCACTCAAGATACTGTTGGATGGGTTACCCACGCGTGCACAAACATGGGCGCGCACACACACACACACACACACACGCACACACACCCCAGATACAACATTCCAAACCATGAATATGCTATGCAACACTGCATTAACAGGACATGCCTGTAGTGGCACATAACTTGGCCTAGAAAATACTGGGGACATCTGCATTCCCTTTTCTTATTGAATTGACTTACTTGGCTTCTGAGTTTTCCTCAGAAGTAACACTTCAATATCTTTTCCATTTCTGTCTTGATCATTATTTGTGTACCACGTATAGCTGTACACATTTTGTACCATACTGCAAAACTCCAAGCAGAGCCATTTAAACATAAAGATTACATTGGGCATGCCTTCTCTTGTCTTTTAGAAGTTTACAACTAGCATTGCCTACTATATGTGGCAGAGCTGGTCATCAGTCTACAGAGGATATTTTCTTATTAAATCAATGTTGGCAATTTGTATTTTAAAACATTATTGAAGTATGCATATTTAGTAGAATAAATAGAAGATAACTTTCTCTTACAGAGTTATTGAATCTCTTCCTTATCTGTTATATTGCCTTTCTTACTTCAATTTGTGAGTGTTTTCTTTTGTATTGATAGAATAGTTCGGAGAACCATCTATTTATTGTTTAAGGGCTTTTGTTATATTTCTTTTAGAAGCTATAGATACTATTAGATTAATTTACTATGGACTAATTTATTGATATAAATTTAACTATTTTAAAATCCTAAGTAATTTTACTCATCTAACTATTTTAAAATCCTAAGTAATTTTACTCATCTTCATTTTTTATTTCTTTTTGCACTTATTTCTTTGCCTGAAATAACTTAGTGATTCAAAACAATACTTACAGAAAATCTTCCATGAACCATATATAAACTTTGCTTGATTTTTTAAAAAAATTTTGATAACTAGATTATTTAAAATTTGTATTTATATCTATTTAAATCTTTGGCTAAATCTCATGTATTTTAATATTTAGAATTATCACATTTTCTTAATAGTGTTGACTGACTAGCTCTTTTATCTACATTTTCATAATTATTTAAAACAGTATATGAAATGTTTCAAGCATGTGTATTTTTATATGCTAAATATAGCAACTCTGTATGCTATTTCTATTATTTGTAATTTATAAAATTATTTTACTGGTCTTCTACATGATTGATTCTTATAGTTTTTCTATGGCTATTGGTAAGAAAATTGAATTCTCCAATATTGAGTTCAAATTTTTAATTTGATCATTAATACAATTTTGTAATCAATATTTTTAAAATATTATTTTTGTCTTAAATATATTATGGATTAATTACATGGATACATGACAGCTGCCATTTCAGTTACTTTTCTAACAATTTTGTGGCAGATTTTGCTTTACATATTTCATTCCATATCAAGCAAAATAGAAATATTTGTAATTTTTATATTTGTACTTTACATTGTAGCTTTTATAAATATAAAATATCCCTATTCTATTTCTTATAATAAAATTATAAGAATCTCTTTCATGTGTAGAGAAATGGAGATTACCTTCTTTTGAAGTATGGAATTTTTCATAGATTCCATGCTTGTTTTCTGTTCCGTTACAACTTTTCAGTGCTTGAGCCTGCCCACATCAGTCACAGCAGGGCCTGTCTCCAAGTCCAGAGGTCCAACAGGCTGAGCTAAATAATGATGAATTAGATCCTCATGCAAACCACAGCCAGGAGCTTAGTGGCTACAACAAAGACTTGGAGAGGTTTTCTGGGGAGCACATCCTCCCATAAGCCTATTTCTCTCTTTGAAGGAGATCAGGTTTAAGACTTTCTCTGCTTCTAGGCTCTGCATAGTTTTCTAAATGCCAACTATGCAAGTTACTTGCATTTTTCAATAAATCCAAGTGAAAGAATAGAGAAAAACTTTAGAAGTGTTTTATCTGATGGTCTCCATCTTATTCCATGCAGGTTGCTCTAACAGAATACCATAGACTGGGTGACTTATAAACAACAGAAGTTTATTTCTCATAGTTCTAGAGCCTGGGAAGTCCAAATGTTAGCAGTCAGTATCTGGAAATGGCTCATTTCCTCTTCCTTGATTTCCACCTTCTCCCTGCATGCTCACATGGTGGAAGGAGCTAGAAACTTCTCTTAAGCTTCTCTTGTGAGAGTACTGATCCTATTCATGAAAGCTCCACTGTCATTATCTAATCAGGTACCAATGGCTCCACCTCTTAACACCATCACATTGGGAGTTAGGATTTTAGCACATGAATTTGAGGAGACACGTTCAGTCCATAACAGTCTCCCCAGCCCATCTGTGCTTCCAAACCTCTCCCCTCAATTTCTTTTCTTTCCTTTTCTTTTGTTTTCAATAGAGACATTGGCTCACTCTGTCACCCAGGCTGGAGTACAGCAGTGGAATCACAACTCACTGCAACATCAAACTCCTGGTCTCAAGCAATCTGCCCACCTGAGCCTCCCAAATTTCTAGGATTACAGCTGTGAGCCACCATGCCCAGCCCTCCCCTCAAATTTTGTACTGTCTGGAATGTTCAGCTACCACTGCTGTCTGCATATCCTTGTCTCAGAGACTCATACCACTTCTACGTAGGTTTGCTCAGTTCAGTTACATTTGTACTAAATTTAGCAGCAATTCCTCTAGTTCTCTAAAATGTGGAATACACAAACCTCTGACTGATTTCCAGTGAACATGCACAATTTTCTGTCTTTGTTTTAACTACTGGATGTTTAAATGGGATTTTAAAAGACAAAGAGAGGAAATTATTTGTGTTCCTTTCATTTTGCCAAAAGTCTTGCTATTGTTTTTGTCATAATTTTGGTTGTAAACCTCCTCAAATATTTTGTGAAATAATTTACACCCCGTTGAAAAATAACTCTTACAAAAAACTTTAAGAAAATTAATATGTTTTTTTCTGTTTTCCAAAGGAGGAAACTGCTATACAGCAGTATTGACAGATTGATTACAATCAAAAGGCTTTGAAGAACAGCAAGAGGAATTGAGTTTTAACCTGTCTGTACACAATCCATACAGAGTGCTTAAAAAAGAAAACAGAATATTTGAATCATGTTTGTTATTGAAAAAAATCATTCCATGTTTTTACAATTTTAGTATGTATATATTAATATAAACCACATAAAAAGATAATACTGGCTGGGTATGGTGGCTCATGTCTGTGATTCCAACATTTTGAGGGGACTAGATGGGAGAATTGCATGAGCCCAGGAGTTCAAAACCAGCCTCGGCAACAAGGGAAGACCCAATCTCTACATTTTTTAAATAAAATAATAATTAGCCAAATGCAGTGGTGTACCCTCTGGTCCTAGCTATTCTGGAGGTAGAAGTGGGAGGATCGCATGAGCCTAGGAGGTTGAGGCTGCAGTGAACCATGATCATACCACTGCACTCCAGCCTGGATGACAGAGTAAAACTGTCTCAAAAAGAGAGAGAGAGAGGAAAGGAGGGAGAATGCTGTGTTTCTTAACTTTGCATGTGTGGTAATGTGTGTGGTATGTGAGGTGTGCATGTGGAGTGGAAGTGGTTGAGACCATCTGCAATAAGCTTGTTAACTGGTTTGTATCACTCATATCTTTATCCTCGAGACTGGAGATATCTAAGTTTTCATAAGAGATCGTCAGAAGAATGATGATCAGCTGAGAAAACACATCCACAAAATTCCAAAGAATATCTGGTGAGATTATTTTAAAGAAAACATTTCTCATACACAAAAAGTGTAAGAATTGACATAGTAAATATGCAGGCACTCACTAATCATTTAAGAAATAAAAATTGAAAAATAATGCCATGAAATTATCTGCATTCCCCATTCTTATTTTTTTATTTTATTTTTATTAAGCACTACGTAACACATTGCATGTTATATAATACACTGTATAACCTTCTAGCAGGGGTAGATGGCCATAACTGAGTTGTTTTTTCATCAGTCAGGAAAATGCTTCCTTAATCAATGTTCTCCAAACCCTTTGACACATAGTAATGATCAACTCCAGAGATGCGCTTATCTCTTTCCATCAGATTCCAGTGATACCCAAAATGAGCAACCCTTTTCTCCTTGCCCCCATTAGTGAACCTCTGGATGTACGCAGTAGCCACTCCTGGAATAAACAAGCACACGTCCATGGCGGCGAGTCCGGGGAGAATCTCGAACCACATCTCTGCCCCGTTACCTAGGCCAAAACCCTGCTTCTGGGTCCTTGAAAGGTGACCGGGCTTCGACTCCCTTCCCAGTCACATTCCCCATTCTTATTCCATTTCCCTCCTTCTGTGCTTTTCTCTGCCACACATTGCCAGTCAAAACCACTATTCTGAGTTATTTGGAGTTTATCATCCTATGCATGTTGCTATACTTTTACTTCATAAATAATTTACACGTTAGAGTTCCATTGCAGAAAACAGAATCTGCTTTAGCTAGGTTGAAAAAGGGATGTCTTACTACATATTAAATAGCTTGAAAAATAGGAAGGGCCAAAGCACTCGGCTTAGGCTATGCTTCCAGAAATATCTCCAGAACATTATTACCTACAAAGCATTTGGGTAATGTGCTATCATTGCTGCCAGAGTTGCTAACAGAGGAGGTTGCTATCCATAATGCTGATGAAAGAATTGAAAACTACTCCTTTGGGAAAACAGCTGTATGAAGCTGTCAAATTAGGAAATTTCTGTCACCATGCCGACTACAAAACTATCAGACAGTAAAATGGATGCCTAGCACTCAGCCTGTTTGCTCATGCTCTAGATTTTATATTCAGGTCTAATCTCATCAGGATGCATACAATGAGAAAACAATCCATTGCATCTGGAACTCTAGTTCAGGCAGTCAGACAAGGGGTTAATGTTCAAATTATATGAGGGAATTCTACAGCTTAATAGCAACATACGTACGCACACACACGCGCACACACACACCAGTTTAATAACAAAGTACTTAAATAGATGTTTCTCCAAAGAAGACATATAAATGGCCATCAAGTATATGAAAAGGTGCTCAACATCACTAATTATCAGGGAAAGGAAAATAAAAATCACAATGAGATATTTTCTCACATTTGTTAGGCTATTATCAAAAGCAGAAAAGATAACAAGCATTTGTGAGCATATAGAGATACTGGAACCCTTCTAACAGTGTTGGTGGAAATTTAAAATGGTGAAATGACTAGGGAAAACAGAATAGAGGTTTCTCAAAAAATTAAAAATAGAGCTACTATACGATTCAGCAATCCCATTGCTGGGTATATAACTAAAAGCATTAAGATGAAGATCTCAAAGAGACATCTGAACTCCCATGTTCACTGCAACATTATTCACAATGGCCAAAACCCAACAACCTAATGTCCATCGACAGATGAACGGAAAGAAATGTGATATATACATATAATGATGTATCACCGTAATCAGCTTTGAAAAGAAGAAAGTCCTGCCATATGTGACAACTCAGATGAATCTGGAGTACATTATGCTAAGTGAAATAAACCAGTCATAGAAGGTGAAATACTGCATGATGCCACGTACATAAAGTGTCTATAATAGTCAAACTCATAGAAATAGAGAAGAGAATGGCAGTTGCTAGGGGCTAGATGGAGACAGGAAGATAGAAAATTGTTGCTTAATGGGTATAAAATTTAAGTTAGGCAAGATGAATAAGTTTTAGAAACCTGTACAATACCATGCCTATGGCTAACAATACTATATTATGCACTTTAAAAGTTTGTTTCCAGGATATAATCCTGCAGAACATTATGTCAAGTAAAATAAGCCAGGCACAGAAAGACAAATACTCTGTGTTCTCTCTCATATGTGGGAGAGGAAAAAATAAAAAGATCTCACAGAAGTAGAGAATAGAATACTGTTTACGACAGGATGGGAAGGGGAGCAGAGAAAGAGAAGAGGAAAAGAATGGTTAATAGATACAGAATTACAACTAGATAGAAGGAATGAGTGCTAGTGTTCTGCAACACTGTAGGATGACTATAGCTAATAACTTCCTGTATATCTTCAAACAGCTAGAAGAGAGAATTTTGAATATTCCCAACACCAAGAAATGACAAATGGTTGAGATGATGGATGTTCTCATTATGCTGAATTGCTCATTACACATTGTATCCATGTATCAAAATATCACTCAGTACCCCATAAATGTGTATGGTTATGATGTGTCAATTAAAACATAAATAAATAAATATAGATCTTATGTCACATGTTCTTACCATAAAAAGTGTTTACATAAGGTGATAGATGTGTTTATTACCTTGATCATGGTAATGATTTTTATGGGAATATCTATATGTTCAAGATTATAAAATTGTATACATTAAATATGTACAGTTTTATGTATCACTTATATTTTAACAAAACTGTCAATTTTTTAAAAAAACATGATAACCCAGTAAGGGTATAGAATCTGTGTGGACGAAAAGAAAGAAAAATTACTAATTTAGGGATAAAATTTAAACACTGAGGTATGACTCAAAAGAATTTTAGAAGTAAATTTTTTGCCTGTAGAGGTAAAAGTTAGAAAATTGTGTTTTTCTTGAAATGAAAGATATTGGGCTGTTCCTACCTCTGAAGCCATAATTTCACTGTTCAGGAATTCTATAACTAGGGACTTTGTCATTTTTTGTGCAATCTCAGTATGGTTTGGATTATGAAAAAAGCATATCACATTGGGTAGCAAACCGTTTAAGATTTATTTCTGAGAAAAAGTTAATAAATCTTCTGGCAGCCCTTTGAAATGTATTATGATTGAAAAGGATCCCCAGCTGAAAACACTGGAACTATTTTCTTTAGTAATCTATAAATGTTTTATCACCCTGTCATGTGATGGATAGCATTCAGAAATAGTTAAAGTAAAAGTAACTCTAAGTGCCCAGAAATTATGCAGAGTTTCACTCTTTTGAAAGAAGCTCTTAATGTGGCAGTAATATATTGAAAGACTGGTTTCTAAGCTTAAATCTAGAGTCTGTTTCTAAAGGATTAGGACAAGATGTTGTGCATTGCATATGTTTTTAAAATTTGCTATAAATTAGTAATAACAATAAAGATCTACTCTGTCTGTCTGTGGTTGGATGAATCACATGACCATGTAAATAGTATGACTGAATGTATGAGATAAATACAGGAGAATTGTCTTGGCATCTTAAAGAAGCCCAACAAATGGTACCTCCCCATCCCCACCTGAGTTCTGAATGTAATAAAAATGGGATTAGAAATGAGGCCATTGGACAACATGAATGAGCGTGAAGGACGTTATGTTAATGAAATAAGCCAGGAACAGAAAGATAAATACCATATGTTCTCACTTATATGTGAAAGCTTAAAAGGTTTATCTCATAGATGTAGAAAGGAAAATCATGGTTACTAAAGTCTGAAAAAGGACGGGAGACATGAAGGGAGGTAGGATAATAGGTACAAAAATACAATTAGATAGAAGAAATAAGTTATTGTGTTTGACAGCACAGTAGGGTGATTATAGTTAATGAGAATTTCTAGTATATTTCAAAATAGCTAGAAGAGAGATTTTTTAATATCCCCAGCACAAGAAGTACCAAATATTCAAGGTGATAGATATGCTCATTACTCTAATCTGATCACTATACATTATATATGTATCAAAACATCACTATGTATCTCATAAATATGTACAATTATATCTTCATTAAAAAATTAATTTTTAAATGAAATGAGGGCATTGAAGGACAAAATATTTTGTTTTCACAGACCGAGTTGTAGGAGGTACTATACAGTGTGGGAGGCAGGAGAGAATAGGCTTCCTAGTTGACTTCCGGAATTAGTCCTAGTCACAGAAGACACTGCAACCCCACATGCTTGCCCTAAGTGAGCCAGGCCCCCTACATGTGTAACATGGGCAGCTGAAACAGGGCCATATGTTCCCTGTGGTCAGGCTGGCCCCCAGTGAGGAAAACAGAAATATGTGAGCTGAACCAAGCACACCCAACTTCTTCTCAAATAACAACAAGTCCATCACTTCCACTGCCTCCTCTCCTACCTCTGTGGGGAGTGACTGGGAAGGTAACAAGAGTCTCTCCTACTGACTCCAGAAGTGAAGAACAGGTCTCCCCTGATGGTGCTCAGCTTTTCATTCTCCTGGCTCTCTGGGTTAATGCCATGGTTCCATCAGGACTGTGGCTATTTTCTTAGGGGAAGGAAACTCAATAACAGACAGGATGTCCAACTTCAGTCTTGACTGGACTGCATCCCCAATGCTAACTACTACCCCTTTGGATAGACTTCAGAGAGCATTCTCTGGTTATAACTGCTGCATAACTAAGTACTCAAAACATAGTGATGTACAATAACTTTTCAATGCTCACAGAATGAAGCAGTGTGAATGTCTTACACATGCTCCACCATTTCTGGAGTCTTGGCTGGCACAATTTAACAGTTGGGGGTAACCACACAGCTGGGGAATCATTGAGAGGCATCTTTATGCACGTGGCTGGTGATTGGTCCTACGTAGTTGAATCTGTGGTACCAGACCTCAACTGATGCTGTCAACCCGAGCACCTACAGGTCACTACTCCAGGTGGTTGGACTTCTTATGTAGTAACTCATGGCAAAACAAATGTGCCAAGAGAACCAGGAGGATGCAGTACTGCTTTTTCTACCTAGCCCTGGAAGTTAGGAACTTCACTTTCTCTGCATGATATTGTTTATAAGCTAGTCACTGAAAGGGCCCAGATTCATGATAAAAGACATAATCCCCCAACTCTTATAAAAGGAGCATCAAAAAATTTTCAGAAAATGTAAAAACCTCCACAGTTCAATAGTTGTTAGTATTGATTTTGTCCCATATGGATCTGAAAATAGTCAGAACAACAATTAATTAGTTCCAAGACACGTCTGCCACCAAAGCCAAAAATTATTTCTCTATCTCATTTCCTATCCAAACTGTGTCCACTTAAGAATTTCAACAGAGCGTATCAGAAGATCCTCAGTGAAACTGAATTACAACAATAAGATATTAAAATAATAAATTGCCTAAAGATGTTCTGCTAGTAAAATTCCAACAATTATAGAAAACGTCCCATATGTTTGATATAGTCTTATTAACAGTATTTTCAGAAAGAAATTAAATGCAAATCCTAAAAGTGTTCAAGTCCAAAGACTTCAAAATCCAAAAGAATTTAAATCCAAAATAAAACTGTCTTGACCTTGTAGGACAAAAAAATTAATTTATCCCCAGTTTCTTTTTCTGCTCACACTCAACTGAAAAACAGAAACAATGACAACAACAACAACAAAGTAATAATAATAACTGGACAAATTTGAAGTTCTTTCTTCTTAATAATCAGACAGATTTGAAGTTCTTTCATCAGCTGCAAGCTAGGCATTCACTCATTGAAATGACTAAAGTGTCTTCAGACCATAAACTTTGTGTTAATTTACTCCCAAGCCTTCCCTCAACCTCTCCAAACATTTCAGGAGTTCAGGTATCTGAAAGGACAAGACTCCATAGAGCATTCTCCTGTGAGGCTTTGGTTTAAAGGCAACTGATTGGTCCATTTAGAGAAAGAGACTGGAGTGGAGGCAAGCATCGAGCATTTGAGAGATCCCAGTGCTAACTCCTCAGGGTCTTTATTCACACGCTAATGTGCTTTGTGAATTGAACCATGCAATGAATCTAAGCTTCAGAGAGCTCAAGACAGAGATGTAAGAGAGTTTTTTGTTGGTTGGTTGGCTGGTTGGTTGGTTGGCTGGTTGGTTGGTTGGTTTTTGAGACGGAGTATCACTCTGCCTCACCCAGTCTGTAGTGCAGTGGCATGATCTCAGCTCACTGCAGGCTCTGCCACCTGGGTTCCAGTGATTCTCCTGTCTCAGTCTCTCGAGTAGCTGGGACTACAGGCGTGTGCCACCACACCAGGTTTAAAAAAAAAAATTTTTTTTTTTTAAATTTTCAGTAGAGACAGGCTCACTGAAACTGCCTTTGCAAAAATTATAACCGAGAAGACTATGATGGTGAAAGAGATCTGACCTAACTGACTCCATCTTGCTTCTAACCTCCAAACTGTACCTGTTCTGGGTGTAGGCGGAACTAACTTTGAGAGGAGCTTATAGTTTAGTTTTGAAACAAAGACGAT
>NW_012109141.1:6685740-6690008 GCF_000951045.1 Mandrillus leucophaeus
TAGTAAAGATGGTATTTCACCACGTTGGCCAGGCTGCTCTCGAACTTCTGACCTCAGGTGATTCACCCATCTCAGCCTCTCAAAGTGCTGGGATTACAGGTGTGAGCCAGTGTGCCCGGTTCAAGATTTTTAATGTACCTCTGACCCATAGGTCAGGATGTCTAACCCATTATGCCAGTTGAAAGTCGTAAGTTAAAAAATTGGCCCTAAGGGTCAGAATTTAAACAGAACATTATAAATTCCATTACCATTATCTTGGCCAAAAGTTAAAGCCAGACATTCAGGCATCCCCAGAAATATAGCTAGAGCTGTTACAAACCAGCCATAAATTACCTTAATTACAGTGTCTCTTTTAAAGAGTTCAAAGATGATCACTGTACTGTCTCTATACCCAGCACATTTAGAAAACAAAGCAATATGCAGCCCCTAAAGAAGTTAGTGAAGCAAAATTTCATTCTTATTACACAGCGGTTAGTAATGGCAAAAATCATAGCAGAAACTCAATGGCACTGAGGGAGAAAGGATTAATGGAGATAATTATTTCTTTCAGCCCTACCAGACACCCACCCAATCTATGCCAGTGGCCCATGACCACTTAAATTTACACTAAGGATAAATTAACCATCAAGAAGTTATGTCTGCCATTATGTTTGCCTTATATACAAGCATTAATCACTTCTGTCAAAGACTGGCATGTAACATTTAATAGTCAGTTGTGGTTTGAATTGTGTTCCCCCAAAATATATGTTGACATCCTAACCCATGGTACCCGTCAATGTGACTTTATTTGGAAATGGGTTCTGGAAGTAATTAAGATGTAATTTAGTTGAGGTCACACTGGAGTAGGGTGGGCCTTTTATCAAGTACGAATGGTGCTCTTATAGGAAGAGGAAAAGAGACGCAAAGACAGATAATCAAGGAGACCATCATGAGGCAGAGGCAGAGACCACAGTGATGCTTCTATGAGCCAAGAAAAGCTAAGGACTGCCAGCCACCACCAGAAGCTAAAAGAGAAGCCTGAAACACATGTTGCCTCAGAGCCTCCAGGAGGAATCATCCCTGGAGACATCTTGATATCAGATTTCCAGCCTCTAGAACTGTGAGGCAACAAATAATCTGTTGTTTTAAGCCACCGGTTTGTAGTCACTTGTTCCAGCAGCCCTAGAAAGCTAACACACAGTCAGCCACCATTTTTTAATGTTTGACCACGCACAGGTTTGAACCCTCACCTCTCCCTGTTCTCCTTCTACTCTGCACCTGGGAAAGTTTATAATAACGTTGAGGTGCTCCCTCCTTTGGTGCCAGTGGGAATTTCAAACTACCTATGGGAACCCCCACTCCTTCCTTATCACTAACCTCAGTAAAAACCCCAGGCTCAACTGCTTTCTCTGTTCTCTCAAACCATTTTTGGACCCACTAAGGAGCCACCCTGTTGTCGCAAGAAAGCCTTGTTATCTGAGCAATAAACCTTTCTATATCGTCTTGGGGTGTGTGTGTGTGTGTGTGTGTGTGTGAACAGTCTTCACATCTGGACAAAATCTGGGGTAAGGGACCTTTTCCTTTCTTTGGGATAACCAAATATGGAAGGCATTTGCCTTATTGCAAAGTTGAAAATATTTCAACATTGGCAATCCTATTCCTGAGTCGTATTTGTAGTACAACTCTATCCCCTTCGGTACATTCACAGTTTCTTCATTTCTGTCCCCTTTAGAGCCCCATGCTTCAGCTACCCCAGAATTGCACTGAGAGCGGGCTCTGTTCAGCGACAGAGGCATCCAGTTTTCTTGTGAGGAGGAAATGTAATCCGTCGCTCAATCATGCCTCTCTGGGAAAGGTGCGTGCCATTGGTGCAGCCCATGCATATTTGCTAACACTGGCTTGACCCTCTGACTTGCCTGTATTTGCCCTGCCCCAAACAATCTGGACACCATTGGATGGAAGCCATTTGTAAGTACACACTTGCCCTGACAGCAACTGCAAAACATCTGCGAGTGAAGCTGCCATAAGCTCCAGTCACTGGCCAAAGTTAACACTGTTTGCGCTGTGAGTCACAGAGCCATATGCCATATGGACTTGTCCAACGCATGCATGACACAAGCTGCCACCATCCACAAGAGCACCTACTAGACTGGCCCTTACAGAGCTGCTCCAATTTGCCACAGAATATTTACTCTTTGATTTTATTTCTCAACATTCCCAAAAGGAGCACCAGGCATTGAAGTCTGAGAGGAAGATTCAAGAAATAACTATCGGGAGAACCAGCTCCCGATGTTTAACACGCGTTCTTTTCTATTTCCTAAGTGTCCCGGCTGGGTTGAGAAATAAAAGGAAAGAGCACAAGAGAGAGAAATGTAAAGCTGGGTGTCCGGGGGAGACATCACATGTTGGCAGGATCGGTGATGTTCCCCAGCCATAAAACCAGCAAGTTTTTATTAGCGATTATAAAAGGGGAGGGAGTGCACGAATAGGGTGTGGGTCACAGAGATCACGTACTTCACAAAGTAGTAAAATATCACAAAGCAAATGGAGGCAGGGTGAGATCACAGGCCCACCAGATGAGGAGAAATTAAAATTGCTAATGAAGTTTCGGCACGCATTGTCATTGAAAACATCTTATCAGGAAACAGGGTTTGAGAGCAGGTAACCTGTCTGACCACAATTGATTAGGTGGGAGTTTTCCCATCCTAGTAAGCCTGGGAGCACTATAGGAGACCCTGGCTTATTTCATGCCTTCGGCTTCGACCATAAAAGACAGGACACCTTAAAAAGGGGCTGTCTATAGGCCTACCCTCAGGGCGCGTTCTCTTTCTCAGGGATGTTCCTTGCTGAGAAAAAGAATTCAGCCGTATTTCTCCTATTTGCTTATGAAAGAGGAGAAATATAGCTCTGTTCCCTGCGGCTCACCAGAGGCCAGTTCAGTAACCTCTCTTGTTCCCTAACATCACTGTTACCTTGTTCTTTTTTAAAGATGCCCAGATTTCATATTGTTCAAACACACATGCTCTACAAACAATCTGTGCAGTCGACACAATCACAGGGTCCTGAGGCGACATTCATCCTCCTCAGCTTACAAAGAAGATGACGGGATTAAGAGACTAAAGTAAAGACAGGCATAGGAAATCACAAGGATATTCATTGGGGAAGTGATAAGTGTCCATGAAATCTTCACAATTTATGTTCAGAGATTACAGTAAAGACAGGTATAAGAAATTATAAAAGTATTAATTTTGGGAACTAATAAATGTCCATGAAATCTTCACAATTTATGTTCTTCTACCACGGCTTCGGCCGGTCCCTCCGTTCGGGGTCCCTGACTTCCCGCAACAAATAACATTTTCTTCCCTTCTCCATGCTGAGCAAACTGATAAATAAGGTACTTCTAAAGCAAATAGAAGTCAGTGTCACTTTAGTAATTTATATATATTTAATACTTCATAAGTACATATATATATATTCATAGTATACATATTTAAATATTACTTTATTATTGAAACAGGCTAAAATGGGGCTTAGGTTAGCGTGAGGGATGAAAGGGCTTGAGGCAGTTGTAGACAGATGTACCCACCCCGTCCTAGGCAGCACTGGGTTACTCATGCAGATCTACTCCACTACCTCCAATTCCAGCAAT
Source organism: Mandrillus leucophaeus (assembly GCF_000951045.1). NCBI lineage: Eukaryota > Metazoa > Chordata > Mammalia > Primates > Cercopithecidae > Mandrillus > Mandrillus leucophaeus. Next base: position 6,689,369 of record NW_012109141.1, read on the forward strand.
GGCCAAGGTCCTCACCTCCTCACTGCTGCACTGGTGGATTTTCCTCACATTAAAAGCAAGTGTTCGCCAACACCCTATTCTATCATATGTCAATCTCACATCAGTGTTAGAGATCACATGAATGATCTGATCATGGTATAGGAGTAACAGTCCTGCAAAACCATCAAAACCTTCTGTGACTTGCAAATGTTTCATATAGAAACTATAATGGGGATTTTAAGTTTTATAATCATTTTTATCTTACAACTTGAGGAAACAAAGATTTTATAACCTCTTCAACAATCAGATTGACGTTGGAGAAAAATTTTCCTAGATCTTTAAAATGACAGCAAACATTCATTTTATCAATACAAGATAAATTCTAGAGAATCATATAACAAGTGGTTCTTAATTGGGGTTGATTATCCCCTAAGGGACATTGGGCAATATTTGGAGACATTTTTGGCTGTCTCAACTGGGGCAGGTGCTGCTGGAATCTAGTGGGTAAAAGCCAAGATGCTGCTAAACATCCTAAACTGTACAGGACGCTTCTCCATAACAAAGAATTATCTGACTCAGAATGTCAATAGTACTGAGGTTGAGAAATCCTTCCTTAAGATATACCACAGGACTGTGTTTCAGTATCTATTTAAGTATCTAT
>NW_012109141.1:6691289-6693674 GCF_000951045.1 Mandrillus leucophaeus
CTGAGGCACAAGAATCGCTTGATCCTGGGAGATGGAGGTTGCAGTGATCTGAAATTGCACCACTGCACTACTCCAGCCTGGGTGACAACAAGACCTGGTCTCAAAAAGAAAAAAAAAAAGAATGGCTGCTTATCTACAGTCCAATGGCCAGAGGTTCAGGCGATGTGCCTGGCCATCCACTTTGTGTGAAAACAGATATGGCTGAGATAAGGGTGTATCATGGGGAGTGCTGACTGTCCAGTCAGAGGCCTAGGAGGAGCAGGCCTGGTAGACTGGATTCAGAGAGGTCTGGGGAGAGGCATGCAGATGAGATGCATGGGAGGCATGGGAGTGCGAACAAAGTGTGGAGCTCCTTCTAAATCAGGTTACTGCCCACAGAAGCAGCTACTGCCAAAGAGACACTCATCAAGCAAGCAGACAAGATAAATTAACAAATAAATTTTAGTCAGACTCCATTCTCAGTCATCCCGGTGCTTATGCAATGGGCTCAGTTGAAGCAGCCATCATGGCAGAGATGCATGGGTCCAAAGGCAAGAGATTCCTTAGGCCAAGGGTGAATTAGCTACAGCGGCTGCTGAAGCTCTGTCATGCCACCATCAGGGACTAATGCTGAAAGCATCTCTCAGAAGGTCTATATTGGACATTATTTGGAAATGATTATATCAGATCCCTTCCATTCTTCCAAGTAATATGTAAACTTGGATGGGATAGACCCGTATTCCAGGTAATAGTCTGCCTTTCCTGTCTGTAATATCTCAGCGAGCCCTCCTGTCCAAGAATGCAAAGAATGTCTACTCTGCTCACATAGGATCCTACATAGGATCACCTCATTCCCAGAGACCCACTTTAAAGAAATGGAGGTGAAGTAGTGGGCATAAAACCAAGGAATACCCCGGTCCTACCACCTCCCACAGAGTGCAAGAGCCATGGCCTGTGATAAAGCAGGCTTTGTAGATGCAGGGAATCACGAGCGATTCAATGTGACACCCTGCAAGGGGATGGGGTACTATCCTTTATTATGCAATACACACATTAAATGAATGGTCATTATATGGTCCTCAAAATGTAAAATACTGTGTCCAGGTAGAGAATGGGGGAGGTAGCCATTCACTACCATCCACTTCAAGGGATTTGTACTTCCAATGTGCACAAATATAATCTCTGTGGGTTCAGCATTCCTGATTCCCAGAAGAAATCACTTCCACCAGAAGGAACAACGTGGATTGCACTAAACTTAAAGTTATTACTGCTCAGTTTATGTTCTGTGTGCTAGTGAAGTAACTAGCTAACAAAGAAGTTGCTATATTAGCAGGAGCAATTGACTCTAATCATGAAGAAATAGGGCTGCTGCTACATAATTGAGACAGAGCAGAAGATATTTTGCATTCTGGTGATCCACCAGGATGTCTTTTGTTACTAGCATTGCTGGATTTAATTCTACTGCCAATCACAGCCATTAATAAGGGCAAAATAAACAGGGAGTCGGATCCTGCAGCAATGTGAGTTTGAGAAAACCCTCCCTTCACACACACACACACACACCCCACACACACACACACACACACCACACCACTGCCACCACCACCACAAGTGCCAGTCAATGGGGAGGAGACTCTAAACACTGGTGGAGAAGGGAAATCTTGGGTATGAGAGAGTGTTGGGACCAAGCCTGCAGTGGGAGCTATCATTGGTCCCACTAGCCTTCCTCATAGTTTTCTCAGAAAAAAAATGTAATCCTGGAGAAGCCCTGTGTGCACCGAAGGAACTTAATGTGAGAAGCAAGTGTACATGAGCGCCCCTAGGGACTGTCGAGAATGCTTTGTTTTCAGGTGCCCAGACATGTTCCCCCCATGCCCATACCCTGCTGGTAAAACTCAAAGAGAACACCTTCTCAAGAAGAATTGCCCTCAGACAAACAGGAACCACTTCGCCTTTAAGACTACTCCTCCCAACCCTTGAGGACAGAGTATAGCTAATAACTGAATTGGGGGTACAAACTTTGACCCTTTTGGCTCAAGACGCGACCAACTCTTGTGCGGTTGAGGTGTGTGCCACTGGATACCGTCATCCCTCGCCACACATGTCTGTCGAGCACCTGAAGTGAGACATGTTGTTCACACACTAGATTTCAAAGATTTAGCATAAAAAGAAACATAAGATGTTGATATGGTTTGGCTGTGTCCCCAACCAAATCTCAACTTGTATCTCCCAGAATTCCCACGTGTTGTGGGAGGGACCCAGGGGGAGGTAGTTGAATCATGGGGGCTGGTCTTTCCCATGCTATTCTCGTGATAGGGAATAAGTCTCATGAGATCTGATGGGTTTATCAGGGGTTTCCGCGTTTGCTTCTTCCTCATTCCTCTTGCTGACTCCAGGTGAAAGGGC
>NW_012109141.1:6698059-6698993 GCF_000951045.1 Mandrillus leucophaeus
TGGGCAATATTTGGAGACATTTTTGGCTGTCTCAACTGGGGCAGGTGCTGCTGGAATCTAGTGGGTAAAAGCCAAGATGCTGCTAAACATCCTAAACTGTACAGGACGCTTCTCCATAACAAAGAATTATCTGACTCAGAATGTCAATAGTACTGAGGTTGAGAAATCCTTCCTTAAGATATACCACAGGACTGTGTTTCAGTATCTATTTAAGTATCTATTTTTAGAATATCACTTAATTCAACATATGTCATACTAGTAATGACATCATAATCCAATTACCTTGGGACACAAGTTGCTTTTTCAGAAGGCAGCACAAAACAAGGAAGCTCTGCAGTTGTTCCAGGCTGTGTAGCAGCAAACCTACTACCTGGGCCATCTCATATTTCCAGATGTGTCTTAATAGAGACAGATGCCAGGAGGAGCTTCTGGTAAGCCCCAGCAAGAGGCTGTGGCTAGATCTCTAGGTTTGGAAGAAGGCATGTCATCTGCAAAAAATAACTACATACACCATGTGTAAAACGGTCCCTGATTTACTACTGGGTCAGAGTGGAACCAGAGATACGAAGTCATCAAGTGACTTCATGGACAAAAATACTATATTGTGTACTCTCAGAAACACCAAGTTATAGGTGGACCCAGCCATAATCTATAGTACAACGGACTAATCACACCCAGTATCAAACATGAGCAGGTTCAGAGGTCACAAATAAGTTGCATAAACTGTTGACCTAGACTCTCATGTCACCTGCCAGTAGTGAACAGGTATCTGTCCTAAGCTCACACCTATGGCATCACGACAGCAGGGAGTGGGGTGAGTAAAAGCAAAGGAGAAGAATTAAAAGCTCAGGCTTTGTTCATGAAACAGTGAGCCTGCTAGAAATTTGGGTGCATATCAAAAACGAATGGTAGCTGGCCAAATGGCACGGTGGCT
>NW_012109141.1:6703393-6760302 GCF_000951045.1 Mandrillus leucophaeus
ACTAGCATTGCTGGATTTAATTCTACTGCCAATCACAGCCATTAATAAGGGCAAAATAAACAGGGAGTCGGATCCTGCAGCAATGTGAGTTTGAGAAAACCCTCCCTTCACACACACACACACACACCCCACACACACACACACACACACCACACCACTGCCACCACCACCACAAGTGCCAGTCAATGGGGAGGAGACTCTAAACACTGGTGGAGAAGGGAAATCTTGGGTATGAGAGAGTGTTGGGACCAAGCCTGCAGTGGGAGCTATCATTGGTCCCACTAGCCTTCCTCATAGTTTTCTCAGAAAAAAAATGTAATCCTGGAGAAGCCCTGTGTGCACCGAAGGAACTTAATGTGAGAAGCAAGTGTACATGAGCGCCCCTAGGGACTGTCGAGAATGCTTTGTTTTCAGGTGCCCAGACATGTTCCCCCGATGCCCATACCCTGCTGGTAAAACTCAAAGAGAACACCTTCTCAAGAAGAATTGCCCTCAGACAAACAGGAACCACTTCGCCTTTAAGACTACTCCTCCCAACCCTTGAGGACAGAGTATAGCTAATAACTGAATTGGGGGTACAAACTTTGACCCTTTTGGCTCAAGACGCGACCAACTCTTGTGCGGTTGAGGTGTGTGCCACTGGATACCGTCATCCCTCGCCACACATGTCTGTCGAGCACCTGAAGTGAGACATGTTGTTCACACACTAGATTTCAAAGATTTAGTATAAAAAGAAACATAAGATGTTGATATGGTTTGGCTGTGTCCCCAACCAAATCTCAACTTGTATCTCCCAGAATTCCCACGTGTTGTGGGAGGGACCCAGGGGGAGGTAGTTGAATCATGGGGGCTGGTCTTTCCCATGCTATTCTCGTGATAGGGAATAAGTCTCATGAGATCTGATGGGTTTATCAGGGGTTTCCGCGTTTGCTTCTTCCTCATTCCTCTTGCTGACTCCAGGTGAAAGGGCCTTTCGCCTCTCGCCATGGCTCTGAGGCCTCCCTAGCCGTGTGGAACTGTAAGTCCAATTCGTTCTCTTTTTCTTTCCAGTCTCGGGTATGTCTTTATCAGCAGTGTGAAAATGGACTAATACAGATATCTTATCAAATGTTTAATATTGATACATGCTGAAATGTCAATACTTTGGATGCACTCGTTCAAACAAAGTGTTTAAACCATCTGTTTCTTTTTACGTGTTTAAATGTGGCTACCAGAAAATTTAAAATTACCTGTATGGCATGCAATATATTTCCACTGGACAGCGATGCTCTAGAGTTGTCCTGTGGGGTCAAGCTGAAGCCAGTCTCCAGCTAAGACACATTCTTGCCGAGCTGGATTCCCTGTCCTGTACTGATCCCCCCCATGCTCTTCTCCTGAGGATGCTCCCTCACTAAATCACTCGAACAAGAGTCCCACCTCAGCCTCTGCTAGAAATCAACTCTAAAATACTTGATGTTTGCATATGTTTGGTCTTCAATGCCCTATAAATAACTGGACCTGATGTAAATCTTCAAAATAAAAACATGTAAAGAAAACATAGCACAAACACAACACTATTACACTAAAAAATTATATGAGAACCATATGCTTATCTCATGATATTAGAACACAATGATATAAAGATGGGCGCGGTGCAAGGCAACAACATTAATAATGGTTTTGATCAGAATGCTACTAAAAAACACAATTTAAATAATAAGGCTCTTATGTTAGCTCACAGTCAGCATTAATTCACCATCAAGTTGGAGAAAGATGTTTGTGTTTCACAGATGCCATTCCTGGACTCTATATTTAAGATTATCATCACTGCTTTTGACGAGCAAACAACATTCACACTTCTTTTAAAATCTGGTTAGGATTCAAATGTTAATAACTTTAAGGCATTCTGAAAGTGACATCCACTGGATAGTTTTATACTCTCCATTAGTGTGTATCCTAAAACAACCTTTAGAATTGTTATTCCCTATATTTATTTCAAAAACTTAAAAAAAAAAAAATCCTGAAAACTCCTCTCCACCTAAATAACTTAATCCATTATACAGTGACAAAATGTTGTTTTGGTATAAAGGATATGATATTTGGCGTATGATAATTGTTAGCAAAAGTGCATCCTGTGAACGAAGAGTTGACCTCTCAAGAAAAAGCAATTCACAAAGAAAGCTGCCGACAAGCCTGCCTGCATAACCTTATACTACCACATGATGTCCCTCTACTGCCAGGTTCTAAGGATGGAATTAACCCCAATACAAGCTTTGTAGATAAAAATATTCAGTTAGAACAACAGAGCACACAGATCTTACAACATAAGGTGTTTTTAATTGGTTAGTTTACGCCGGACCTCACATATCACATATCAAAAAATGCATCTCTGGTTAAAGAGTCCTGGACATGGGCAAAGCATTATGATGAGGACGCCTGGTAAGAAGTGCGAGCAGTTCAGCAGAGTCACGGGTGTGTGAGCACTTGGGTTTTCATTGCCAGATTTGCCTTCAGGCCAAACAGGATATACAAAGAAAAGCCTATGACTGAAAATGCTAGCGAGATATTTTAGAACATGCAAGTCATAGAGAAATTTACAAAGCTTACAGTGAGTCAGAGATCACCTGCAAAGAAGCAAGGATCAGAATATCAGACATAGCAACAAAAATGGATGCAACAAAAGAAGGAGTAGGATATTTTTAAATATTTAAGGAAAAAAAAGTTGGATATAAAATTATATACCCAAGCAAATGTCCTTTTAAAATGCTGCTATAGGCCTGGTGCGCTGCCTCACGCCTGTAATCCCAGCACTTTGGGAGGCCGAGGCAGGCAGATCGCCAGAGGTCGGGAGATTGAGACCATCCTGGCCAACATAGTGAAACCTCATCTCTGCTAAAAAAAAAAAAAAAAAAAAAAATCCAAAAATTAGCCAGGAGCGGTGGCACATGCCTGTAGTCTCAGCTACTCAGGAGGTTGAGGCAGGAGAATCGCTTGAACCCGGGAGGCAGAGGTTGCAGTGAGCCTAGATTGCACCACTGCACTCCAGCCTGGGTGACAGAGAGAGACTCCGTCTCTAAATAAATAAATAATAAAATGTTGCTATAATAAAAAGATATTTCAGCAATATATAGTTTCAGAAATTCTTCTCCCTAAACAAGTCCTGTATAAACTTTCATGGAGGAAATAGTAAAATGAGTTGCTGCAAGAAATATGGTAACGTGGATCAAATGAAACCCTAAAGTATTTTGTGGTCTGAAAATTCAATTGCTAAATAATTTTTTTTAAAAGAATATCCATAAAAACTCAGTTCTCAATTCCTAGAAAATATGAGCAGGTAGATAAAAGAGAATTTAAAAGAACTACTCATACCTTTCACACACTTTGTCTTCATCCTGCCAAGTTCTGGAAAATCAGATTTAGAGAACAGTAACAAAAATTATCAAGTATTTCTAGCCTGAGAAAAAATAAAAATGTCAACTTTTATAAAAAATATGAAAAAAATAAACAAGGATACTCATTTCCAGAATGCTGAATTAGCAGGCATTGCTTCAAATCTAAAACAGACTTAAAATTGTGATATTTGAGTCACTGCACATAAAATCTTTGGTATTTGTGGTTTAAATATACATGATGCATAAAATTTCTCCCTAAGCAAGATGATGACTATAATCCCTTGTTGCTGTCATACTGTGTCATTCAAAACATTCTGCAATGCTGATGACAAAATACAGTCTGGATTTTATAATAATTTATGTTTGTACCCTGCTGTTCTGGCTAATCGCTACACCCCTAATGCTGCAGCCTCTGGTAATAAGAAAAACCTACAGACAGGCACTTCTTAACTATTTGTCTTTTCAGAGCTAGGTGTCTGCTGTCACCTGTGCCCCTTAATGAGCCCTAGAACCCACTTCCCTGAGGGAAGCTGACTATTCTCTTCTGTTCTTCCCAGAGGACAGGTTTACAGTTGCTTCCATAGCAACCACTGCTAACTGCTTTCTGACTTTTTAAGCTTCTTAGTAGCGTGGGTTTCTTTGCAAAGATATTATTCTAGAAGCTTTCAGCTCTTGAAATCTTGTCTTAAAGAGCTTGGCTTTGTCCATGATCAATCTTCATTCTAAATAAAGTAGAGACTGTGTTGTTTCCCCATTTGCAAGCATACCTGCTACCTCTCCTGGAAACGTAGAAACGCAGCCAACATGGGAATCCAGGCAGTTGTTCAGACCTTACTCTGGTGCTGAACTACATAGTTCCAGCAGATGTCACCATTTTTATGAGTAAAGGAACCTAAAGGTCTTTCCAGGTTGATAAAAATAATCTTAGCTTTTACGAGGCATCACAAAGTGGAAAGGGTAAACATGCAATAAAGTGTAAAAAATTTTTAATCCTTGAAGCTATAAAGGAATTTGGAAGTCCTCTTAGGTAAATTCTCAATTTAAGCAAGCTACTGTGAGTTTATTTCCTAAATCTAAAGTTAATTATCTATAGAGATTAGCAACTCTTAACACTCGAGGTTGATATGAGGGTTTATTGCAACAAAACACTATGAAGTCTATATTTTCAGTGCTCTTTTCAAAGAAATCTCTAAAGTTGTCTAACTTCTTAGAGCATGCTTAAGTTAAAAAGCTATAGATAGATAGATAGATAGACAGACAGACAGATAGTTGTCTAACTTGTGACTCTAAGGTTACCTTTCCTCTCCTTTGCTGAGTATTAAAATATCTTCTCATCCCTTTTTGCTCCTTCCTCAACCACAAGGTAATTTTCAAAGGGATATTTGTAATTTTGACAGATTAAGGAACCAAGATGTGATGACATTTCTCCTCTGTTCTTTAATGTTTTAATTGGCTCTTAGTAAACAACACTAGTTTTTAATTCTGAATCAGCAGTCTTATTTTCCAGGACAAAGACAGTGTGTGTGAAAGGCATGAGTTCTTAGTACTATTCTTTCAGACCCACCTCATTAAATCCCCTTCCCTGCTTGGAGCTGATGCGGTTGGCTTTGGCTCCATTTCTGAGCTGTTTTATTCAGAAAGACTTGTGAAATGACAGAAAGATCATTAACTGAGTCTACTTTTTCTCTGAGTCTCTCTAGCCTTAGCATAACCTTTTCCACCAACCCTTATATCTTTCTTTTTCATATAGTTCTCCTTCTACATTGGATGTCTTTATTTTGTCCCTAAGCTAAATCAGTCTATGGGAAGTCCCCAGCCCAAGAATCTGGAAGGGAGCTCCACCCTTGTCCAATAGATGTTTAGCCATGATGGTCCCTGGTCTATAAAACTTGTAACTGGCATAGCAAGGATGACTCAAAATCATAGGTTTTTTTGTTTTTGTTTTGTTTTGTTTTGTTTATACATAGATCTGGGAACTAGGGTATCCTAAAAATTTTAAGAGAAAACTGGAAAACCTTAACTCTAAATAGATGACTTCATGTTGTCTGCAGGCAGGTGAGGGCTACAAAAGAAAGATCACTATGAGACATTCCTATAGAAGCCTTCAAGAAGGCCAGGCACGGTGGTTTATGCCTGTAATCCTAGCCCTTTGGGAGGCTGAGGCAGGCAGATTGTCTGAGGTGAGGAGTTCAAGACCAGCCAAGCCAACATGGTGAAACCCCGTCTCTACTAAAAATATAAACAATTAGCCGAGCGTGATGGTGGGACTACACGTCTGTAGTTTCAGCTACTCCAGAGGCTGAGGCAGAGAATTGCTTGAACCCGGGAGGCAGAGGTTTCAGTGAGCTGAGATCACACCACTGCACTTCAGCCCGGGCGACAGAGCGAGACTCCATCTCAAAAAAAAAAAAAAAAAAAAGCCTTCAAGAAATGCCAAATACACATTTCAAGGAATAAGACTTCAAGCTATGATTATTATTAACCAAACAGTTTATAGTATCCACCATAGAAATACTAGAAATAATTTAAAATACACAGGGTGATCGAAGAAAAGCCCTGTGCTTCCATAAAAACTGGCCCACAGGAAAAAGATTGAAGTTTCCCTCTTGAAGCAGTATATTTTATTGAAATTAGCTTCTCCACTTTCTGAACTTTAATGTTTGAGTAACTCAAAACATCAACATGAATAAAGTTCCTCAGAGTGCTCTTAGAGTACTAAAGCCAAAAGACTGAGAAAGTACTTTTATGTGAGAAAAATAGCAAGTATTTAGTAGATACAACAATTTAAATCTCAACAACTGTAAACCATTCTCCTTTGATATGTGTTCAGTTTTATAAAAATAAATAAAAAGATTTATTTCCTCCAAAAAGAGCTTTGCTTGCATTAATTCATACAATTTTCAGTACTTTTACTGCAGTAGAAATGGTGTTCAGAGATTTCAAAATCTCAAGACTATTGTCTGTCTGAAGAGTTTTGATCCAAATAAATTCGACAACTGATATATACTTGAATTAGCATTATTGTTTAGGAGATCATATAACAGATATTATATTATATATATACATATACAAAATTATTTATATTATATATGCATACATACATATACAAAATTGTTTATCCCTCTGGCCACTAACATGACCTTGAGGCAATGGAACCTCAGATGGGACCAACCCAATATGCAAATGTAGAGTCCAGATTATAGTTCCTCAAAATCAATTTTCCATGAAAAGGAGCCAGGGTATTTTGGAAGGATCACTGATTCCAAGTCTGGGGAAGGAAAGTATAAGAGAGTGTGCACGTTTTCATATAAGCCAAAGTTTCATTCAAGGGTTAATGGAATCAGATCAGAAGGATACAGAAACTAGATTATAGGGGTTTGTGATCATATCAGCATCAAAAATAGAAAAATACTTATGGTTAACTCGAATACATTAAATCTATGCAGTGGCTCACCCCTGTAATCACAGCACTTTGGGAGGCTGAGGCAGGCAGATTATGAGGTCAGGAGTTCAAGACCAGCCTGGCCAATATGGTGAAACCCTGCCTCTACTAAAAATACAAAAATTAGCCAGGTTGGTGGCATATGTCTGTAGTCCCAGCTACTTGGGAGACTGAGGCAGAAGAATCGCTTGATCCCTGGAGGCAGAAGTTGCAGTGAGCCAAGATCGTGCCATTGCACTCTAGCCTGGCAGCAGAGTGAGACTCCATCTCGGGGGGGAAGAAAAAAGGTCTTAAATCCATAATGACCTACCCAAATAAATATTAATTTAAATCTGCCAAAGAAGATCAAGATATCAGAATATTTCTGCTGGAATCTTATTACTCAGTCCTTTTGATAATGTTGATACCTTTCTTATATTGATAAAGGATGCAGCATACAGTTCAGTATTAAATACATCATATAGAAGACATTTTCTGACTCAAGGGATTGACTTCTTAAGTGTGGCATTCAGTCAGATGAAGATATGTGAGACATCCATAACCAATCTACTATTATTTTTTAAATCAGTAGCATTTGCTTACTTTAAGAATATGAATGAGAGTGAGATTACATTAATGTTTAACATTTTTAAAATTCAAGGAAAAGATGATAACAGATCATAAGTGTTCTGACCGATTGCTTATCTTGAGTAAGCTGCAGACATCTATGAGCAGACGGAAGTATTACATGAGTGGGTCACTCTGTTGAAATTATGAAAAAATGGCATAATAACTACAAATAAGGTTCAAAATATTTCTTCAGAGTCCTGGAAAAGTATCTAAGTGATCCTCTTGGACTAAGTCTATAAAAAAATGAATAACCTAATTAAATATAATATTAATTGACTTTCATAATTGGGTTAGTACCTTTGAACCCTAGGGAGACTTAGAAGTAAATACAGATTTTTTTAAGAAAAAGAAAACACAGCACTAAAGTTTTTGTATTTTTATATTTTTAATGGATAAGAGAATCTGACCTGTTGTAATGATGATCTGAAATCTAATCTGAAGTATGTAATAATGGAATTCATTTAGATGAAACCTCACATTTTATATTTAGTATTAAAACAACTAAGAGAAACTTAAGTTTACTGTATTTATAAATATAAATTCTACTCACATGAACAGTGCGTAAGGATTCCCATTGTTCTACAACCACACAAAATGAAAGTCAATGGTACGTCAGTGAGGTCTTATTTTGAATTTAGTACATTTTAATGAAGTAGAGCATCTTTGAATATTATTTGAGGTTTACATTTTCTCTTCTATAAAATGTCTGTCCATATGTTTTGCCCACTGTTATGTTATGTGCTTTATATTTTTCATATGTTTAATTAACTTTTTATAGTAGTTAGTTGCACATAACAATTCCGATTCTGTTGCTTGTCTTTTCACTTTACTTTCTTCATGGTGTCTTTCAATTAATATATCAATCTTTTCCCTCTGACTTGCAACATTTGTATGCAGGAAATCCTCTTCTACCTCTAAGTGTTAAAGATGTTCCATATATTCTTACCAAGACTAATGTTTTGCTTGCTCATTTGTCTTTTTTCTTGCTGGAACTACATTTTGTCAATGGTGTAGGTTTGGACCCAAATTAATTGTTTTGTCTTTATGGATAAAATGTCTGAGCACATTATACGCTTTTCTCCAGTTTTCTCCAATGTGATGTATCAAGTCATGTGTCAAGTTTCCATTAATGCCTGAATTCCTTTCTGAGCTATTGTATTCCACTGGTCAGTTGGTCTATCCCTGTGTGAATACTATATTGTCCTCAGTAAAATCTTGGTATCTAGCAGAATAAGCTCTTCCATCTTAGTTTTTCAGATATACTTGGACTTTTGCTCTTCTCTATAAATTTTTATCAATATATCAAGGTCCCAGAAAAAAACTTCTTAAAATTGTCGTTGAAATTTCAATGAATCAGTAGATAATCTTGGGGATAACAGATACCTTGTGTTGTTTTCTATCCCCTGCAGTGCTTTCTCTCTCCATTTATTGATGTCTTGTTTAATTTCCTGAAATAGTGTCATAATTTTCTTCCTATAGCTGCCACATCTTTAGATTAATTATAATGTGGCATTTTGTTAATAATATTGATATTTTTAAATGCATGTTTTCTCTTGATTGCTATTATTTATTTATTTATTTATTTATTTGAGACAGAGTCTTGTTCTGTCACTCAGGCTGGAGTGCAGTGGCACGATCTCAGCTCACTGCAACCTCCGTCTCCCAGGTTCACGCCATTCTCTGACCTCAGCCTCCCGAGTAGCTACAACTACAGGTGCCCACCACCACGCCCGGCTAATTTTTGTATTTTTAGTAGAGACGGGGTTTCACCATGTTAGCCAGCATGGTCTCAATCTCCTGACCTCGTGATCTGCCCGCCTTGGCCTCCCAAAGTGCTGGGATTACAGGCATGAGCCACCACACCCAGCCTTGATTGCTATTTTAAAGTAACACAATTTATTATTGCATAATGACCATAAGCCTAGCTACTTTGGTAAACCTTTACTAATGTTTATAATTTGCATGAACTTTTTTTTTAAAATTTACTCCTGCAGAATACATGAACTTTAAATAAAATTTCAATATAGATTGCCTTATCCATGATCAATAACAATTTTGCTTCCCTTTCCCATCCTTATACTAACCCTTCCTCTTTTTTCTTCTACTACTCAAGCTAGGACTTTCAGTACAATATTTAATAGGTATGGTAATATTAAACGTCTCATCCAATTCCAGATACTAAAGGAAATTCTTCTATTTTTGTTTGTTTGTTTGTTTTACTCGTAACAATGTTTGATGAATATTATTGATCCTTATTGTGTATCCTGGTGTTTCTCAACATTTTGAGCAGGATAACATCCAGAGAAAATTGTAATGGGCACATTGATGTAAATCATGAGGCTGCTTAAGGCAAGCAGCAATAGACTACAGCATTCTGCCTGCTTCAGGTCACAGCCAGCTGTGCCTAAAGCTGAGGAGATAATGCAAGAGCACAGCTGCAACATAATCTTGATGCACAGTCTGAAAGCTTCACCTTGACATGAGGAATGTAACTAGGAGGTCAAAACTTGTGCCATAATTTGGTTTATGTTGTTCAATCTTTGGGTAGTATTAGCAGCCATGGATTCAGATACTGAAATGCAAAGCCAAATCAAGAATATCTTTTGTACTTGTCTATTCCACTCAAATACCCTTGAAGGAGCAGGAAAAGACGCAATATAATCTACTTCCCTGTTATATATTAGACTTTCTTCCCTGGTATTACTTCTCAGAAATGACTTCAAATGTTGCTTCTCCTGCTGGCAAGCAGAATAATCTATTTTTATAAGAAATTTGAGCTTCAGCAGAGTCCAGTAGTATACATTGCCAGTTCTCCCAGGTTCACGCCATTCTCTGACCTCAGCCTCCCGAGTAGCTACAACTACAGGTGCCCACCACCACGCCCGGCTAATTTTTGTATTTTTAGTAGAGACGGGGTTTCACCATGTTAGCCAGCATGGTCTCAATCTATATAAATTCTACTCACATGAACAGTGCGTAAGGATTCCCATTGTTCTACAACCACACAAAATGAAAGTCAATGGTACGTCAGTGAGGTCTTATTTTGAATTTAGTACATTTTAATGAAGTAGAGCATCTTTGAATATTATTTGAGGTTTACATTTTCTCTTCTATAAAATGTCTGTCCATATGTTTTGCCCACTGTTATGTTATGTGCTTTGTATTTTTCATATGTTTAATTAACTTTTTATAGTAGTTAGTTGCACATAACAATTCCGATTCTGTTGCTTGTCTTTTCACTTTACTTTCTTCATGGTGTCTTTCAATTAATATATCAATCTTTTCCCTCTGACTTGCAACATTTGTATGCAGGAAATCCTCTTCTACCTCTAAGTGTTAAAGATGTTCCATATATTCTTACCAAGACTAATGTTTTGCTTGCTCATTTGTCTTTTTTCTTGCTGGAACTACATTTTGTCAATGGTGTAGGTTTGGACCCAAATTAATTGTTTTGTCTTTATGGATAAAATGTCTGAGCACATTATACGCTTTTCTCCAGTTTTCTCCAATGTGATGTATCAAGTCATGTGTCAAGTTTCCATTAATGCCTGAATTCCTTTCTGAGCTATTGTATTCCACTGGTCAGTTGGTCTATCCCTGTGTGAATACTATATTGTCCTCAGTAAAATCTTGGTATCTAGCAGAATAAGCTCTTCCATCTTAGTTTTTCAGATATACTTGGACTTTTGCTCTTCTCTATAAATTTTTATCAATATATCAAGGTCCCAGAAAAAAACTTCTTAAAATTGTCGTTGAAATTTCAATGAATCAGTAGATAATCTTGGGGATAACAGATACCTTGTGTTGTTTTCTATCCCCTGCAGTGCTTTCTCTCTCCATTTATTGATGTCTTGTTTAATTTCCTGAAATAGTGTCATAATTTTCTTCCTATAGCTGCCACATCTTTAGATTAATTATAATGTGGCATTTTGTTAATAATATTGATATTTTTAAATGCATGTTTTCTCTTGATTGCTATTATTTATTTATTTATTTATTTATTTGAGACAGAGTCTTGTTCTGTCACTCAGGCTGGAGTGCAGTGGCACGATCTCAGCTCACTGCAACCTCCGTCTCCCAGGTTCACGCCATTCTCTGACCTCAGCCTCCCGAGTAGCTACAACTACAGGTGCCCACCACCACGCCCGGCTAATTTTTGTATTTTTAGTAGAGACGGGGTTTCACCATGTTAGCCAGCATGGTCTCAATCTCCTGACCTCGTGATCTGCCCGCCTTGGCCTCCCAAAGTGCTGGGATTACAGGCATGAGCCACCACACCCAGCCTTGATTGCTATTTTAAAGTAACACAATTTATTATTGCATAATGACCATAAGCCTAGCTACTTTGGTAAACCTTTACTAATGTTTATAATTTGCATGAACTTTTTTTTTAAAATTTACTCCTGCAGAATACATGAACTTTAAATAAAATTTCAATATAGATTGCCTTATCCATGATCAATAACAATTTTGCTTCCCTTTCCCATCCTTATACTAACCCTTCCTCTTTTTTCTTCTACTACTCAAGCTAGGACTTTCAGTACAATATTTAATAGGTATGGTAATATTAAACGTCTCATCCAATTCCAGATACTAAAGGAAATTCTTCTATTTTTGTTTGTTTGTTTGTTTTACTCGTAACAATGTTTGATGAATATTATTGATCCTTATTGTGTATCCTGGTGTTTCTCAACATTTTGAGCAGGATAACATCCAGAGAAAATTGTAATGGGCACATTGATGTAAATCATGAGGCTGCTTAAGGCAAGCAGCAATAGACTACAGCATTCTGCCTGCTTCAGGTCACAGCCAGCTGTGCCTAAAGCTGAGGAGATAATGCAAGAGCACAGCTGCAACATAATCTTGATGCACAGTCTGAAAGCTTCACCTTGACATGAGGAATGTAACTAGGAGGTCAAAACTTGTGCCATAATTTGGTTTATGTTGTTCAATCTTTGGGTAGTATTAGCAGCCATGGATTCAGATACTGAAATGCAAAGCCAAATCAAGAATATCTTTTGTACTTGTCTATTCCACTCAAATACCCTTGAAGGAGCAGGAAAAGACGCAATATAATCTACTTCCCTGTTATATATTAGACTTTCTTCCCTGGTATTACTTCTCAGAAATGACTTCAAATGTTGCTTCTCCTGCTGGCAAGCAGAATAATCTATTTTTATAAGAAATTTGAGCTTCAGCAGAGTCCAGTAGTATACATTGCCAGTCAGCCCATCACTGCATGGCTTGACCTCCAGAATGTCCACTCATTTCATAGACCCATATTGCCATTTCAAGAGATTGAACTAAAGCATCAACTTGTTGATTCCCATCACCTTCAGAAACTAGAAAAGAAGTTCTTTGGTGAACAACAGTATGATTTTCTTCGATTTGCACTCAGAATTATAGAAAGAGCAGTATCTGAGATAGGAGTCTCTTTATTGCCAATTATCTACAGTCCACTTGCCAGACCAAATTGAAAGTCCATTAGCAACAGTCCAAGAGTCAATATGCACCCAAATCATTGGGATTTTATTTGTGTCAATCCTATTACTGCCAGGAACAGAGCCTGTAATTCTGCCCAGTAGGCTGCCAACCTGGTCTATTCATCCATGAAGAATTTACTAACTGCTGGACACAAGACAGCTGCTTTCCATACTGATCCATGGCACTCCATTCTGGAATTGCCACCTGTAAACCAGGCCAATTGCCATGTATCCTTGAGGCAATTGGTAGAAAGGTTAGGCCTGCCAGTAGCAGCAGCAGCCAAGTCTTCAGATGGCTTTTTAGAAAGTCCTAGTGGAAAAAGGCCACTTGCTCATGAATACATTGAGTCTCAC
Organism: Mandrillus leucophaeus; assembly: GCF_000951045.1. Lineage (NCBI taxonomy): Eukaryota > Metazoa > Chordata > Mammalia > Primates > Cercopithecidae > Mandrillus > Mandrillus leucophaeus. The sequence continues at coordinate 6,716,653 of NW_012109141.1, forward strand.
TGCATATCATAGCAGAGTGCTTCTGTGCAGTTACACCCACATTATGGTGGAATTTCTATGAACATTTCCCTGCATGTTGGGATGCTTTCTTGACATTACTCATGACATGAGAGGTAGTTAAGGAGTTCATATAATTTTATGTCCTCCAATTACTGGGGCTGTATTACTAAATGCGCAGTGACTATCTAGTAACTGTCTTTAAAAGAAATATACCAGAGAACGGTACTAGGTAATTTTCTATTCCAAAAACACAGAAGTCACTGCTGACTATGGTTATGGGCTTTAGCCAGAGACTGGAGTCAGTATGAATGCAGGTGACTGACACTGAATATTATCTCAGCATTAGCACAATATGGTCCAAACAGGACAGCTTCAACTACAGGCTCTGCAGTTCCAAGAAGGCTTGTCGTTTTGTTCAAGCTTCCCTTCAAATGGACTTTTTCCAGGTGATTTAATGGGATGGACCCAGTTGTATCCCAAAGTAGATGACATGATTTTTCCAAAACCCAAATAGGCCTATTTGGCATTAGTTCTGTCATTTAGTCTGAGGGGAGAGGAGCAAGAACATTTTCTTCCTTGTCTTTTGTGTATCATTGTGTATCATTTGGCACTCCAATCCATGGACTCCTCCCAAATTTTACAGTCTTTACAAGGTCCTAGATTTGTTTAGGGTTCATGCACCATCCGCAATCAGATCCCCAATCAGATTCATGATCATGGCAAAGTTGCTTTTAGCTTGACTCTCAGTTTCAGAGATAATCATAGAATCATCAGGATAGAGCATTAGGACAACGTATTGCATCTAGATCTGCCTCACCAGACTGTGACAATATGCAGGGAGGAATTCTAGTATCCTTGAGGCAAATGTATGTTGAAAACCATTCTACGTGAATGCACATTGTTATTGACTCTTCCTGGCATCTAAAATTGCAAAAAATATGAGCCAGGTCAATTACAGAAAACCAGTCACCTTTAGCTTGTTAAATAGTGTATTTAGCAGTTGAATAGTGTGGATTATATCAGGGACCTCTGAAGCTATTAAAGTTACTGTTTAATGGAGTTTCTGGTAACCACTGACAGTCTCCATCGTCCATCAGCCTCTCTCACTGGCACCATCAGGGCACTGTATAAAGAGTGTGTGGACACAAACATGCCTGCAGCTAACATTTCCTTAATTAAGGCAGTAATTTTTGGTTGCTGTAGGCATATGTTACTTAGCATTTCAAATTTACTATTCGAATAGGCTTAGGTAACTCTAATGGTTCCCATTTTTCATATCCAATTAGTACTGAATGAAGAGCAGATCTACAAGTTATTTCATTTGTAAAAATTTTCACTCAGTAGGAGGAAGAATTTGCAGCTAATTATTCTATCCATACCAATTATACATTCAGGTAAGGGAGACATCCCCACAGTATACTTTTGAAAATCATGTATTTCAACTTTTAATGAGATTTTAAGGTTTATCCTTCTTCCAGAAGCATCTCCCTGTTCCCCTAAATTAATTCTATCACCCTGAATGGACTCATTAAGCAGGCTGAGCCAATGTTCCTGTACCTAATTGACCTAAAAGAGCTGCTTCTCCATCTCTAGGCCATTTCACCCACACATCTGTAGGCTTTGGTTCTCCCACAGGAATTTGGTCAGGAGACCCAGTCCTTCACATCACCCTTCTTCATCCATTATTGCCTGTGGTAGACAGAATTCTAAAGGTGTCCACTCCAAATTCCCATACTCTGCTCAGTCAATGAAAGACTAATCCAGTTACTGCTCTGAAGGGTTTTTTGGGATAAAATTAACCAGCTGACTTTAAGATATGGAGAGCATCTTGGATTATTCAGGGAGACCCAAAATAACCACACAAGCCCTCAAAAGCAGAAGAGGTAGAGAGTTGCAGCAGAAAGGAAAGTTGAAAAGATTTGAAGCAGGAGAAAGACTTGCCCCACTGTCACTGCCTTTGAAGTGGGCCATGAGTCAGGAAATGTAGGTGGAGAATAATTCCCAGACAGCAGTTGTCAAGGAAACAGGGCCCTCAGTTCTATCACTGTAAATTCCAACAGCAACCTTAGAAGCCTGGAAGTGAGTCCTTTCCTAGAGCCTCCAAAAAGGAGCACAGCCTTTGGACACCTTGATTGTAGATTTTTGTGACCTGGAGCAGAAAGACTAGCTTAGTGTACTGGATTTCTAATCTACTGAACTGGGACATAATAAATTTGTGTTGCTTTAAACTGCAGCAATAGAAAATTAATATAGTGCCTTTCTATTAAAAGCAGGTATTTTGCAGTGACACAGAATCCACCTGATACAGTTATCTGCGTCCCCACCCAAATTTCACACTGAATTATAATCCCCATGTGTCAAGGGCGGGACCAGATGGAGATAACTGAATCATGAAAGCAGTTTCTCTGATGCTGTTCTCATGACAGTGAGTTCTCATGAGATCTGATGGTTGTATAAGGAGCTTCCCTCTTCACTCGGCAGCCATTCTCTCTCCTGCCACCCTGTGAAGAGGTGCCTTCCACCATGATTGTAAGTTTCCTGAGGTCTTCCCAGTCACGCAGAATTGTGAGTCAATTAAACCCCTTTTCTTTATAAATTGCCCAGTCTCGGATATTTCTTCATACCAGCACGAGAACAGTAAATTGGTACTAATAGAGTGGAGTGCTGCTATAAGGATACCTGAAAATGTGGAAGCGACATTGGAACTGGATAATAGGCAGAGGTTGGAACAGTTTGGAGGGCTCAAAAGAAGACAGGAAAATGTGGGAAAGTTTGGAACTTCCTAGAGACTTGAAGGATTTAGAAGACAGGAAGATGTGGGAAAGTTTGGAACTTACTAGAGATTTGTTGAATGGCTTTGACCGAAATGCTGATAGTGATATGGACAGTGAAATCCAGGCTGAGGTGGTCTCAGATGGAGAAGAGAAACTTCTTGGGAACTGGAATAAAGGTGATTCTTGCCATGTTTTAGCAAAGAGACTGGCAACATTTTGCACCTGCCCCAGAGGTCTGTGGAACTTTGAACTTGAGAGAGACAATTCAGGGTATCTGGCAGAAGAAATTTCTAAGCAGCAAAGCATTCAAGAGGAAGCAGAGCATATAAATTTGGAAAATTTGCAGCCTGATGATAGGGTAGAAAAGAAAACTCCATTTTCTGGGGAGAAGTTCAAGTTGCAGAAATTTGCATAAGTAGTGAGAAGCCAAATGTTAATCACCAAAACAAAGGGGGAAAGGTCTTCAGGGCATGTCAGAGACCTTCACACAGCCCCTTCCATCACAGGCCCAGAGGCCAAAGAGGAAAAACTGGTTTTATGGGCGAAGCGTAGGGCCCCCCAGCTCTGTGTAATCTCAGGACCTGGTGCCCTATGTTTCAGCTGCTCCAGCTCTAGCCATGGCTAAAAGGGGACTAGGTATAGCTTGGGAAATTGCTTCTGGCGATGCAAGTCCCAATCCTTGACAGCTTCCACATGGTGTTGAGCCTGTGGGTACACAGAAGTCAATAATTGAGGTTTGGGAACCTGTGCACAGATTTTAGAGAATATATGGAAATGCCTGGATATCTAGGCAGAAGTTTGTTCCAGGGGCATAGTCCTCATGGAGACCCTCTACTAGGGCAGTGCAGAAGGGAAATGTGTCATCATAGCCCCCACCACAGCATCCCCACTGGGGCACTCACTAGTGGAGCTGTGAGAAGAGGGCCTCCATCCTCCACACCCCAGAATGGTAGATCCACTGATAGCATGTACCACGCAGCTGGAAAAGCCACAGACATTCAGTGCTAGCCTGTGAAAGCAGCCAGGAGTGGGGCTGTACCCTGCAAAGCCACAGGAGTGGAGCTGCCCAGGCTGCTCCACCTCTTGCATCAGTGTGCCCTGGATGTCAGACACGGAGTCAAAGGAGATCATTTTGGAACTTTAAGGTTTAATGACTGCCCTATTGGATTTCAGACTTGCATGGGGCATGTATCTCCTTTGGGCCAATTTCTCCTGTTTGGAATGGTTGTATTTACCCAATCTTTGCACCTCCATTGTATCTAGGAAGAAACTACCTTGTTTTTGATTTTGCAGGCTGGTAGGTGGAAGGGACTTACCTTGTCTCAGATGAGACTTTGGACTTGGACTTTGGGTTAATGCTGGAATGAGCTGACTTTGGGGACTGTTGGAAAGGCATGATTGTGTTTTGAAATGTGAGAACATGAGATTTGGGAGGGGCAAAGGATAGAATGATATGATTTGGTTCTGTGTCCCCACCCAAATCTCATCTTGAATTGTAATAATCCCCCTGGTGGGACCAGGTGGAGATAGTTTAATCATGGGGGCATTCTTCCCCATGCTCTTCTCATGATATTGAGTTCTCACAAGATCTGATGGTTTTAAAAGGGGCTTTCCACCTTGCTGGGCACCCATTCTGTGTCCTACTTCCCTGTGAAGAGGTGCCTACCACTACGATTGTAAGTTTCCTGAGGCCTCCCCAGCCATGAGGAACTGTGAGTCAAACTTCTTTTCTTTATAAATTGCCCAATCTCTCATATTTCTTCACATCTGTGTAAGAAAGGACTAATACACAACTCACATAACAAACCTGCACTTGTACTCCCTGAATCTAAAAAAAGAAAAAAAGAAAAAAAAAAGTTGAAGAAAGAAAAAAATAATAAAGGCAGATATTTTGGAATTCAATGCTGGAGACTCATGACAACCTTTCTCTATCTGAAATTCCCCTAATCTTAGACAAGCCAAGTATATCTGCTTTGGTATTTTAATATCTTGGGAAGTTTGAGAAGAAGCAATTTGTATTTCTCTCGCTTCCTGAAAAATTTCATCAAAGATCTGGTGGGTACTCTGCCCATTTGTTCCTTTTTCATGTCATTTTAGATTAAACATCTAAAGACTTCTAATTATTAAACATCTAAGTAATTCTTGACCTTTTCTTTTTTTAAATTTACTTTCTTTTGTAAAACCCTACCCTTTGTATAATATTATCTTGAAGTCTGATAGGAAGAAGTTGGGAATAAAAATCCAAAGCTGTCTCTTTTATATCCTTTTTAGGTCCCCAAATCATAATCACGTATGGTATTCATGGTGGTGGGGTGTCTTTTATAATAGCAGCACTCATAAGTTGGATGAGGAGCATCTCAGATGGAGCTGTTTCATTGTCATATAGTCAGGCGAGTAATGTCTGTATCATCAGCATTTCTGCAGCTTCAGTCAACCATTTAATGACAAGAGAGGAGTGGGGAAATTGCCCTTCTCTGGGAATGATTGTCCTCTCTTTACTACATTCCAGTCAGGATGGACTTATCCTTGAACAATCCCCACAAAGATAGCAGCCATAAAAGGATGCAGGATGAGTGCAAACATCCTCCTCCCTCAACAGTGTTCAAAGCCAGAGACAATGCTATGGATCTAAAATTCTCAGAAGCCATTTGAACAAAGTTTCATCAGGGTAAGGCTTATAATCCTGTACAAAATACCTCCCTTACTTCACAGAATAATCCCTTACTTCAGTTGTTTCCTCCCTTGTGTCATCTACTTGCCCCCACTTGAGTTATCTTCTTCGCTGTAGTAGGTTATAACCTCAGGCTTAGTTGGCTCATCAGAAGTTATACTGTCCAAGTTCCTATGGTTGAGGTTTCTTTGACAGCCAGAGAGGATGAAACCCAGCTTCAGAACTTACTTTCACTTTTGTTAATGCTGAAAGCAACAACTAGGCACTGGAATTTTAGTCAGCTTGCCTTCAGTTTGCATTTCTCTTCCACTTTTGCTAGCTTCTGGAATTCAGTTTCTATAATTTCCAGATTGCAACAGAAAGTCTTATTATCAGTAACTAATATCAAACACTATGCTACTTCCAACCAAGCATAGCTTGGCAACCACCTCTGTATCAATAGGATATTTTCATCCTGTTTATCAGATTCTTCCCTTTCTATTTCTAAATAATGCTTAAGTCATATTTTTATAAAAGAATGAGGAAGGAATCTTATTTTTTTTATTTTTTCTGGATGAAGCTCACATGCTTCATGTTGAATGAAAGAAGAGTACGTCCTGTATGATTCCATTGATGTCAAGTTCAAAACTAATCTGACCTGTCAGAAGTCAGCAGAGTGGTTCCCGTCGTAGAGGTAGTAAAGGGGAAGGGTGGAAGGGAGCCCTGGAAAGGGACAAGGGTTGTAGGGACAAGGGTGGTTTTGTGGGTGCTTCAGTGATCTGTTTCTGGATCATCACAAGAAACAGTTACATGGGCATGCTCATTTTGTAAAAATTCATTAACTTGTACCCTAATGATATGTGTTCTTGTTTGTGCATATATTATACTCCAATAAATGCTGTTTAAGTAGATGCCCAATAATTATTGTTGCTATTAACGAATGACTAATCATGAGTTCTGAGAGAGTAGGAACTTTCTGCAGAAAGACAGCAATCTCCCAGTCTCTGGGAGTCTTCTATTTAAAGTCTGTGTCTGTCTGTCCCACAGGCTGGAGGGCAGGGGTGTGACTGTAGTTCACTGTAGCCTCAAATTCTTGGCCTCCATCAATCCTCATCCTCCAGAGCAACTGGGATTACAGGTAGACAGACCAACATGCCTGGCTACTTTATAAATTATTGTAGAGACAGGGGCTCGCTAGTTTGCCCAGGCTGATCTTGAACTCCTGACCTCAAGCCACCCTCCTGCCTAGCCTTTCCAATGTGCTGAGACTACAGGTGTCAGCTACTATGCCCAGCTGAGTCAGGAGTCTTCTAAGCAATCCCACTTCTAACATCAACTGTACAAAAACAGAACTCACTTGCTAAAAAAGACTCACAGGGCTTCATGTAACAATGCTTACAAATCTATGCAGGAAAGGGATACAATGTAATAACAGTGTTGAAATAACCATATGGATCAAAGTCCTTCTCCCAGCAAGGAGTCTGGAAAAAGATTCCACGTGAAAGCTTCTAGCTGCTTCTTTCTCTAAGGGTCATGAGTGCACATTCTCTCTTGGATCAGGAACCACGTGCATGTGCATAGAACCCTTTAAAATGAAGGAACACAAGGTGGAATCTCACCTGAGTTTTTAAATGTTTTCCTGGTCATGTATGTATATTACTGCTACAAAATCAGCCTCAATCCTAGAACCCTCTGGAGATTTCACTAAGACCAAATGCAAATCAATCTCACATTAATTAATAAACAATGTAACAAATAGGTAAAAACCACCTGAAAATTCCAGGTTACAAAAGCATCATTATTAATCAGCACATTTTGGTGATTGACCAGTGGTTAGTGTTATGTAAGAAATTTAGCAAAACATCTCAGGATAATTCTGGAACTGGTGGATATTAACCTTTACAGCACAACATGTCATAGAATTGTCTTCCTATTCCTAATTTACTACTGATGAGAGGTTGAAATATATAAATTCCCTTTACTGTGCTTATTTAAATAATCATATGTTATTTATCTCTTATGTGTTACAAATTTCATTAAAACTTTTTTCCCAAGTTAAACCAAGGCTTGCATTTCTGGATCAAAAAATTAATAATAATTTGGTCATGATTATTATCTTTTTCAGTGAACTGCTAGATTTGATTTGATATTTTATTGGGAACTTTTCAATTTTTGTTCACAAGTGAAATGGGCCTGTTTGTTTTCCATTCTCACATGACTCCTCCGGTTTGGGTATCGAGTTTATACTAGACTCTGAACAAATTGGTGAGTGTTCCCTATTTTTTGATTGTCTGGACGTGTTTGTAAGAACCGCGTGATTAATGTTATGTTTCAACTTGACTGGGCTAAGAGATGCCCACATAGCTAGTAAAACATTATTTCTAGGTGTGTCTATGAGGATGTTTTCAGGAAAAGTTAGCATTTGAATGAGTAACTGAGTAATGCAGATGGCCTCCCCAATTTGGGTGGGCATCATCCAGTTCATTGAAAGCCTGAAAGGCCTCCAAAAAGATGGAGGGAGGGTGAATTCACTCTTTGGGTTTGAGCTGAGACATCTATCTTTTCTTGCCCTTGGACATCACTACTCCTGGTTCTTGGGCTTTGGGACTCAGATTAGGACTTACATCACTAACTTGTGGTTCTCAGGCCTTTGGACCCCTCATTATCAGGTTTTCACACTGGGATTGAATTAAACACTTGGAGTGGCTTTCTGGTTCTCCAGCTTGCCGATGGAAGATTATAGGACTTCTTGGTCTTCATAGCTGCATAAGCCAATTCACATAATAAAACTTCCTTTGGTTTTCTTTCTCTGGAGAATCCTAATACAGATTAATTTTTGTTTTCATAAAGATTGGTAGTACATATTTTAAAATCAATCGGGTCTCATTTTTTAATGATATAATTTTAAGCTTCTGATTCAATTCCTTTAATTGCTAATTATTAAGTCTTTTTAGTTTTTGAACCACTTTTGTTTTTTAAATAATATTGACTTTAAGTTTTCAGATATATTTTCATAAAGTTGTTCTATATCTCTTTAAGTTTTGCTGCCTATATTTATGCTCTTCTTCTGGTCCCAGTATTTTTAATGTAATTAGTATACTGAATAAATAAAGATTACAATCAATATACAACAGATTTTTCTCCCATCATTCCTTAAAGCATATTTTACACAAAGTGATTTAAAAAGAAATGGTATTTTCTGAAATTATTTTCCCTCAGCACCACTAAATGAGATATGCAGGACAGAAACAACAGCATCACCTGGGAACTCTTGAGAAATGTAAATTCATGAGCCCCACTGGGTCAGATTCTCTAGGGACTGATTAGAGTCTGCATTAAATCAAGCTCTCCAGGCAACTGATGCTTAAAATTTGAGAAGCACTGTTAAAGCTATATAATATCTCTCTGTTAAAAAACATAAATGTATGTAGCTTTATGTATTTATTATTTTTAAGCTTTCATTAGCACCCAAACACAGAAAAGTACAGAAACGCTAAAGGTACGGCTCAATGCGTGTTTGCAATGTGAACGTATCATTGTAAGCAGCACCCAGATCAAGAAACATGACGTTTACCTGTACCTCAACTTTTAACACGATTAATTTGCCTGCTTTTGAGCTTAAGTAAATAAAATCATATAGTACCTTTCTATAGTTTCTGGTTTCTTCTGTTCAACATTTAGTTTATGATTTGCGACCACGTAGTTCTCCATACAAAAGTTCATTCATTCTCATTGCTATATAGTACATTACTATAGGATTACAGCACAATTTATCGATTCTACTATTAGACACTCGAGTTGTTTAGCTTTTCACAATACAAACTGTCCTGCTATAGACAAGACATTCTTGTATATGACTTTTGGTGAGGACATGTGTCTTAGCCTGTTGGTGCTCTAAAACAAAAAAAATACAGACTCGGTAATTTATAAATAATAAAAATTTATTTCTTAAAGTTCTGGAGGCTGCACATAAAGGAGTCAGCAGGTTTGGTGTCTGATAAGGGTTTGCTCTCTGCTTCCAGGATGGTACCTTCTTGTTGTGTTTTCACATGGCTTAAGGTTGAAGGGGAAAAGGGGTCTAAGACAATCCCTTCAATCTCTTTTATAAGGTCTCTAATCACATTCATGAGGGTCCCACCTCATGAGTAAATCATGCCCAAATGGCCCCACCTCTTAATGTTATCATATTGGCAATTAAGTTTCAACATATGAAATTTGGGTTACACATTTAGACTACAGCAATATGTATGCAAAATATACAAGGTGTATATATATACACCTGTACAAGTGTAGCTTATCTGAAAGTCTTTTTAAAAATATTGTCAAAATAGTCCAATCTTTTAAATCTCAAAAAAAATTATCACCACTTGAGGTAGATAAGCAGAAAAAAACACTTAAAATTTTCACTGTGGAATATGTTTTAGCATGTGGAAATTTAGCATGTTCTCTGAACAAAAAGCCTAAAAAGTTTATTGGTTTATTAAATCATTTTCAGATTAATGCATTATTTTGATCATTTTCACGTTGCCTAGATCAGTGATGTGCAACGGAAATATAATGCAAAACCACATATGGAATTATAAATTTTCTAGTAGCTACACTAAAAAATAAAAACATGTGAGATTAATTTTAATAATGTAATTAACTCACTCAATATATCTAAGCTATAATCATTATAACATATTATCAGTACAAAAATATTGAGACATTTTACAGTTTTACATTGTCTTCCCAATCCAGTGATCCAGTGTATATTTTACATTTATAGTATATCTCGTTACAACCTCTCTAATTTCATCAGAAATATTTAATTGATATTTATTTTATAGAGACATGGTCTTGCTCTGTTGCCAGGCTGGAAGGCAGTGGCAGGATCCCAGCTCACTGCAACAACTTCCCTGGCCCAACTTATCCTCCCACCTCAGCCTCTGGAGTAGCTGGGACCACAGGTGTGTGCCACCACATCCAGCTGATATTTTTTTTTGGAAACAATCTCCCTCTGCCGCCCAGGCTGGAGTGCAGAGGTGCAATCTCGGCTCACTGCAAGCTCGGTCTCCTGGGTTCATGCGTTCTTCTGTCTCAGCCTCCCAAGCAGCTGGGACCACAGGCGCCTGCCACCACGCCTGGCTAATTCTCTGTATTCTTAGTAGAGACGGGGTTTCACTGTGTTAGCCAGGATGGTCATAATCTCTTGACCTAGTGATCCATCCGCCTCAGCCTCCCAAAGTGCTGGGATTACAGCCGTGAGCCACCGTGCCAGGCCACATCCGGCTAATTTTTTAATTTTTTGTACAGATGGGGTCTCACTGTGTTGACCAGGCTGGTCTCAGTCTCCTCACCTCAAGCAATCCTCCTGCCTCAGCCTCCCAAAGTGCTGGGATAACAGGCATGAGCCACCGACGCCTGGGACTTGATCAGTATTTAGATTTCATAAAGTTTACAGTTGAAAAAGTAGATTCACATACCTCAGTTGTTCCAACCATATTTTAAAAACTTTCCAATAGCTGAATCAAGTGCCAGTTTTTGAGTTTACTGAGATTAAAATTAAATATTCAGTTACTTCATCACACTAGGCACATTTCGAAAGCTCAATAGCGACATGTGGTTAGTGGCTACACTACTGAAGAGCACAAATCTAGGTCAACCTGTTTTCGTTGTTCTCCACATGTGAACTTAAACTGTAACGCAAATATAAAAAGAAATTATTTTATTTTGCATGATGTGGAAGACAGAAAAATTTGAAATACATTAGAATGAAAAAAAAAATTGAATATGGGTCATTCAGAGACCTTGCCAAGAAAGTAGAAAAGCTTCTGTATAAGAGTATCGAGGCGATGGTACTATTATAAAGCTGTTCCACCACCGCGAGAACATTACCATCACTTCAACAGTCCTCTTACGTTTTAGTCTACTTTTTTCAAAAAAAAAAAAAAAAAGAAAGAAAGAAAAGAAAAGAGAAACAAAAATTGAATCTGCAGAGGGCTCGCGTTTGTGCATGCTGTATGCACAAAGGGGGTGACATTTAGGGCTTGCTCTCAATTACAGTACAATTTAATCTTCCAGTCACTAGGAATAACAACGTTTTATAACATTTCGGCCTGTTGGAATTTTGAACCTAAGGTGAACCGGCTGACATCATATCCCCCTTCTGCTGTCATAGGTTTTCAAAATTTGGTTTGATCTAAATTCTCTGGTACCTTATGTCCCATAAAAATTTCATCTAATTCGGAAGTAGTGACTGCTGCAGTAACCGTCTCATGAAAGCATATGGTTTTTACAAATCATTGTCGTGTAGAAGAAAAAACAGGTAGCAATATAAATATTTCACACTATTTATTTAGTCCCAAAATAATCAGAAAAGAGTCATCAAAAAATATCCTACACTTAACTTCATGTTCTCAAGTTTCAAGAGAAAGTTTTTAAAGAGGCAATCCTTACTTTGGCAAAAATGCATTAAAGCTTGCTGCATTTAAGAGATGTCCCATTATGCAAACAGGTTGAAAGAATATTACAAGTACGTTTTGGAAAAATACGGAGTGTCGCGCAGCTCAGCAATCCACAGTCTTAATGCGCGCCTCTTCCCAGAAATTTGATCCAGCATCAAAACCCACAGGTGCATTTACTGCATGGGAGTAGCAAGTAAATGATGTGCCAATATTCAACCTGCAACTGCGTCGTCGGAGCCTACCTCACCCTCAGCGTAACTTTCACCGGTACTCACCTTCCCAGAAACTCGCCCCAGTGAACAACCACCATTGTCCCTAGTAAAGCCCTTAAGCAGGGTTCCCACGCTCCTGGGCTGGGCGGGGCGCCGGGGGCGCAAAGCATTCTTAAGAACACGACTGCGCAGGCGCTACCCTCCTCGCGCATGCGCCGTACTCCCCCTCATAGCCAGAGTTAGAGACCAGCCGGGTGCTGGGAGGTTAACGAGGCCGGCTAGTCCCGCCCCCGTATTGAGCGCGGTGCTTCTCTTCCGCTCCGGGTCGGGTCTACTTCCCTTTCCGGGCGGGCAGGCAGCGAACCCCAGTGTCTTTATCCCTCTTTTGCACAGAGTCAGGTTCTGCAGCTCTCCCTGGCTGGCATGGCAGCGTGGAGGAGTTGGGCCGCCCTGCGGCTCTGCGCCACAGGTAATGGGCGCGCAGCGGTCGGAACCTGGCCCCGCCGTGGGGCCGGGATTGGGCTCGGGTCTGGGGCGAGGCCTGCGGGGCCCGCGGAGATGCCCACCCGGTCCCCGGCAGCGTCCTGCCGTCCCCGCCGCACCGCCCTGCCTGGCCGTGACGGAGCGGACACCTGAGGGTCCTTCCGCCGCTGCTGTGCGGGACCAGTGCTGGACGTGGGAAGGGCGCGCTGCCTTGTGTTTGTGTTTTTCTCATTGTGGCAGGAAGTTTCAGTAAAGCTTACTCCTTTGATGGGCAAGAAGGATGCCGCCGTCCCAGCTTAACGACCAGATCTTGTCTTGACTTTAGGTTCCGAGTCTTGTTATGTTTAAGGTTTTTACCACCGGTGCTCAGAGAGGATGGTCGAGGACAGATCAGGGTCAGGCCGCCGGGACTGTGCGGTGTGAAAAGGACCTGAGTGTGTGTCAGCGGTTCTCAGCTGCCTCCCGTCAGCACGGAGTGCCCTCATTCTCACTGGGGTCCGCTCACTTAACCTTTTAGAATCCACTCTGTGTCAGACACGGCCGTGTAATAAGTATTAGAGTTACAGCTCGACTTTCTTTCTATTTGGGGGTAAATATTTTGAATGACATTTGGAGTTTTTACTGAAGAGATAATTGCTATTAAAGCAAAAGAAGTATAGAAGAATGCTGTCTATCTATATTCCAAAAAGATGGAATGGTAAAAAGGAGAAGTAAGATGAGAGTGAAAATGAGGAAAAAGGAACTGTGTATATTAGCTTTATTGGCTTACCTAGAACTTGGGCGGTCACGATGTGGTTGCATACAGACTATTTATTAAATGGATGAGCTACTTTTGCTTTTGCATCATTTGCACTCTGGGATGCATCAGTGACGAATTTTTTGGTAGGTTGTAAAAGGTCAAAAACATTTCAAAGATGACTAAGCTTATACAGTATGAGCCAAATAATCAGCATTTATTGTGTACATTTTGTCTTTTTTATTCCAGTCGTTTTACTTGATATGGTCGTCTGTAAAGGATTTGTAGAAGATTTAGATGAATCGTGAGTATACATATATATATATAAAATATTACTTTAACTGTCCAGCTGAGATATCTGAATATTTGCATGTGAATCTAGTATTTTAGATTGGAACCAATTTTTATATATTACTCGTTTTTTTTCACTTGTTGTAAGCTTTATCGAGATACAAAATGAGGGTGTGCGCAAAAGTGTTATTAATAGTTTTGAGATCAAAAAACAGTGGCAAACTTTTACATATTCTTTTTTTTCCCCCATTATCTTACCTTGTATTTGTTGTGTCTTTTTGCTTTCATTATATTGAATGGGGGCTAGAATTTGGTAACTATACTGTATTTATCTTCATAGTATCACAGCATTAATCAACCTTGCTTATAGTAAGTGAGGAGGTTCCCTTCAGACCAGAATCCCATGTGTGATCTTTCAGGCTTGACCATAGACAATTGCAAGGATTTTTCTGGCATAGGGGAAGGTGCCCTCCCTACACCAAACTTGGTGTATAACCAGTGCATTGCAGTCCCTGGAGGGAGTGGCAGTCAAGGATTCGGCCTCCCAGGCCAGCCACGCTTATTTGCATGTCTGCTCTCTCAACCTAGTGGCCTCTGTTTGGCAGCCTCCTTATTGGGGCCTCACCTGAGGCATTTTCCAAACACCTCTGCTAAAACATCTTTATTGAGGGTGTCAGCTCAGGCACTTTTCTACTACTAGTCCTTTTCTCTCTCACCCCCCTCCCCATAAAGAGACAGAAGACTTTTGTTCAGTGCTCCTAGGAAATGAGATGAGTTCTCCCATCTGTGTCGCATTCACCTGACTCACCTGGTGCGGTTTCATGGGGAGAGATGGAACAGTGAGGAGCTGTTGCCACTTTTTTTTTTTTTTTTTTTAACCTCTTGACTTGCACTGTCACAGTAAGTGAATAAAGCCGTGATTGTTAGTTTCAGTTTCGCTTGTTGTTCTAGTTGACTACCTGGACACCTGATTGCATGACCAGACGGGTGCAGTGAGAGGGTGGTCATACAGTGCTATTCTGTAAGAGCAAAAATCCTGACAGTCCCATGGGGGCACTTCGCTGGTCGTGCTGTTGGGCCCTGGAGGATGCTAGCTGATTGTTTACAGAAAGTTTTTGATTCTGAGAAGAACCATTGTTAACAAGGAGATAATCTTACTAAACTCTGCCTTGTGGGGTGTGTCACTACAGACTTCCTCCTTCAGGGCGTCCTGACAGGGGCAGCTCTTCATGAGGAGGAGGAAGGGATTCTGCTCCTAATAACCATTTTGTTACCCATGCGGATGCTCACCAGAAAGGACCCTGTGCTGAGAAAGAGGACCTTTACCAAGAGCAAACTATGTTCAACAGCTAAATGTGGAAAATGAATTGTTCCTTGTTCCAGAGCAAGCAGATGTGCAACCAGTTGCCTCCTGGATCCACAAGAGATGGCTCACGGAAATTCAGACAGGATCCTAGATTGGTCAAGAATGCGTGGACTGTGACGGTTGTGAGAAGATACCATAACAGCGTGAAAAAACTGTCTTGCTTGTCAGACGCCAGTCAAGGCTAACAATACTGTCCAGGGACAGGTTCATAAAGCCAGTGGGCCACCGTATTCTCAGCAGACAGAACATGGTGGGCCTCTCATTCTGTCTGTAATGTTCCTGTGGCTACTGATTGCGGCTGACCTTTCTCTGGGTTTCGCTTAGCCATTCCCATGTGTTCCAGTGGCTTGGGCCACACTGTCTAGGCCCTACAAGACCACCTTTGTTTCCTGTTCAGTTACCTTAAGAACACTGCATCTGATAATGACCCTGAATTTTTGGCCCAGGCTACACATCAGTGAGCCCAATTATGGGTGATACAATGGGCTCTTCATGTGCTATAAACTGTAATCCACAGGGGTGGTTGAGCATTTTAAGGGACAGTTAAAGGTTAGGCTTAACCAGCTGATGGTGAAGTACAGTACCCTGGCCTGGACTACACATCTCAGGAGAGTAATCTGAGATCTCAGCACAGAAATTCCTCAATCCAGTATTTTTCACGAGCATTTTATGAACTCTGAGCCATCATTACCAGGAAATGGTGAGAACGCTTCTAAAATCCAAGTTCCCAGATGCCAACCAAGGACCAATCTTGCAAACAGTTATTTCTAAGCATAGCAGCCTCAGGCTTCCTTTACCTTTTCTGCACAGGTGTAAACTGTTCTAGAAGGGCAAGGAGCTTAGGCATCTATTTGTGTTTCTAGCAAGTCCTACTTTAATTCTTTTTGTTGGAGCCTCTCCTCCTAATTACTTTATCGTTGATCAGTTCTCTGCTTTTATTTTTAATATGTTTAATGGATAGGTCACTGAGTAAAAATTTTATGTAAAAATTTATTGAAGGAATTTGGTTCTTTCCCTTATACTTATCAATGTATTATCTCTGCCTATACTATACAGTTGTAAAGTGAGCACAAACATACAATCAAAGATTTGTTTTCTTGTTTTTTAGGTTTAAAGAAAATCGAAATGATGACATTTGGCTTGTAGATGTAAGTATGTAAATTTTATATGCTAGTTACCCCTACCATTTTAAGTATTGTTTTCTATTCTACTCTACCCAAAAATGGCGGTATACAGCTAGTGCTTAAGTATATACTCAATTTGTTTTCTTAAGTATTATTATATTTGAGATTTCACATTACAAAGAACCTCAGAGTTTTAAAGTTCCTCCCAAGGGAACCTATTTTTGATGAAATTTTGGGGGCGAGGGTTTTGAGAGGAAAAGCTGGAACCCTGTCTTACAATGAGGTCAACTTTTGGATTATGTCTTAATGATATAGGGTATGATTTTATTACAGAATTCACTCTTGTTTTCTTGATAGTTTCCAAGAGATTGAGTATATTAGTATCACTTAGTCAAAGTCATATTTTCATCTTAACAGTGAACAAAATTAAATTTTCACCTCCCTTTCTTTAAAGTTTGGAATATATTTAAACCTTATGATAGTTGAGATTTAACATGCCTCAGCAAAAAGTAGAACAGCAGCAAAAGAGATGGAAAAAGAATGACAGAGTTGACAGAGGGTCCACTGTTTAATTCTTTCTCCCTTTCTATATGTTTGAACATTTTCATAGTATAAAGTTAAAAAATCTTATTTCATGAAAATATAACAACTGGTTTGTAACACCACCCAACTAGGGGAACCTGAGTATCACCTCCCCCATCTGGTAATTCTAAAGAAGAGTAAAAGACTGTGACTTTAGTTTAATCAACCTGACTTGTCCCTATGCCAAACCGTCATCTTAATGACCTCCCCTGTCTTGCCAGTGGTTACGATAGAAGTCAGCAAAGTCACCTACTATGTTAAACGTTTTGTAATAGGAAATTTATCATTAACAATTAGGCGTGTGTGTTGTATGGTATATATGTTTATTTTGTGGTTTCATTTTATGTAAAACATTTCATACAGAACATTTACTTGGAAGTAAAGACATTCTTATTGTGAATCGTGTATCTGTTTTAAATAAGTATCAGTAGTCAATTAAAATGAACTTAAGATAGTACCGGTTTTGAGGTATCTAGTTTTATGTTTGTATGTTTTGGTCTTTCATTATGTATCTACTTTAAAAATTATATTTAAACTTTGTGTCTAAAACATTATTAGATCATTTAGTCAAAGGGATTATTTAAATATTAAGATTCATATTCGCTGTAACACATTTTAATGATTATCTTTTTTTTTGTTTTTTGGTTTTTAAAACAAGTTTTATGCACCATGGTGTGGCCATTGTAAAAAGCTGGAACCAATTTGGAATGAAGTTGGTCTTGAGATGAAAAGCATTGGTTCTCCAGTTAAGGTTGGAAAGATGGATGCTACTTCCTATTCTAGTAAGCCTTCACTTAGTTTATTGTTTTACTGTTCTCACAGCAAAAACAATTATATGCAGCAGTATTCAGGGTGGGAAGAAGACTTTTTTTGTTCATGTAAAATTCAATTATCTTAATAATTTAAGACTGTATACTTATGAGTTAAATGAATTAGCCATTGAACATATAGTGTATGGTATATGTTAATCTTATGCTTAACAGGTGTTTAAACCATCTTTTCTCCTTTGAGACCACTTTAGATAGTTTACATGAGGCAGCTATAAAAAGATGAGTGTTAAATTATTGATATTGCTACTTGAGTTCAGAATCAGTTTTTTTCTGAGTGGCTTGAGATGTGCTGTAAAGGAACTCAAAGGATGAATTGAGTTAGGGTAAATACAATGAGGATCAGGAAGGTTTTCACATTAGAAAGAATACTAGAGCAAATAATAGAGTGTAAAAGAGGTTAATGAGTGTGTATAGGGGAATAGAATGAAGTGGAGGTGAGCAAACCTTGATCTGTAGGCCAGATTTCTCCTACTACCCATTTTTATAAATAGAGTTATATTGGAACATAGGCACAATCGTTTGTTATCTGTTTAGGGCTGTTTTTGTGCCCCCATGGCAGAATTCCGTAGTTGTGACGGAGACTGTATGCCCCAGAAAGCCTGAAGTATTTATTTGACCTTTTACGGCAATACCTGTTTTAAAGGATTTGGGAAAAAGAAGAAGTTAAATTTAGAGAAGTGTGAGGTGTTGTAGAATTTGGAAAGAGCATAGCTTTCAGAAAGCAGATTTGGATTCAGATCCTTGCTCCTGCTACTTTTGCTGTGTAACACTGAGAAAGTTTCTGAACAAACCTAATCTTTGGTTTCTATATTGATAAATACTTAATTATAATGCTGCTTTTATTGGTGGTTTTGAGGTTTGAGTGCTCCAGCAGATATAAAATCTTTTGTATTCAATACATGCAGTTTCTCTTTCATTAGTGAAGAAAGTGGAAGTATGTAATGTCTGTTTCTTTTTGAGAAATCAGCATTTTACTTTGGAGCAAGATAGAGCTATGTTTTCATCTCAACTTTGCCATGTCCTACTTTTGTAGCTTTGGGAAGCACTTAGCCTCTCTTAATTTTAGTTTCTGTATCTACGAAGGAGAGTGATAATCCTCAAGGTTGTGGAAATCATATTAATATCTTGTATTTAAAATCTCCTAGCACAATGGCTGCACTTATATGACACCAAAGGATAATGCCAGATTGTTAAGAGCTTCCCAGGTCAGGCGGTGTTTTGGATTTTATCCCTTGTCAGTAGGAGGTAATACACATTTTTGTGAAGGCAATGACTTGATAAAAATATTTTTGGCAGCAACTTTTAGGATGGGAAATAAAGAGTATGTAGAAACAGGGAGATCATCTAAGTCAGCTTTGTGTATATATCCTGGTGTTGGATGCTGGGAGCCTGGTGTTGTGGGTGGTGACAGTAGAGTATGATGGAAACTAATTTTCATAGACATATTTCGTACTAAAATCACAGAAGTAACAGATTGATTGGCTTTGTACTGTAAAGAAAATGAGAAAAAAGAATAGTGTGAGATTCCTAGTATAGTTACTGAACTATGCTACCACTGGGTATATGCAAAATACCAGTTTTAATTTTGTGTGTGTTTCTAAGTTACCAACGATTTTGAATTTGTGGTCTTTTAACTGATGTTTGTGAATAGGGACCTACAGTGTAGGTGAGATATTAGTGCTGGAATTATTGAATCACACGAATGAAGCGTTGAAATTTTGAGAGGAGAAGAGATAAATGGCAGAAATTGTTAGAGACAGAGGGAGAATATGTTTGAGTTGATATTTCTTTGAAATAAGCTTTTAACAATGTCTAAGAAGTTACCGTTTTCTACTGTTGCTCTTGAAAGTAATTACTTGTTTCCATATATATATATGTATATATGTTGATTAAATGTGCATACACATACTTCTTCATAGATGTGCTTATTCATTTGTTCACTCAATCAATGTTTACCAAGAACTATTTGTCAGATACTGTGCTAATCTCTAGAGATTAAAGAAAGATCCAGACAAATCCTGCTTGTCCTGGAAATGCTTACAACATAATAAAGGGAGAAAGATGAATAAACTAACAAGAGCAGTAAAGTCTTAAAAATGGCAAATTGTTGTGATCACTTGAATAGGTCAGTGGAGTCACAGAGTCATATATCAAGGAATATGGGAATATGAAGAAAAATAGTCAATGAGAAAAACAGAGCATATGAACCAGTACAAATCTTAGTGGTAAAGTGTTCATGTGATAATTAACAATTTACATTGTCAAATTCTACATTGCATCTAATTCATTAGTTTATTATTCAGTTTTAAGTGCCCTGTGTACTACTATTTATTAAGTGGCACTATGATTAGGGAAAAAAATAGCCAAGATTGTTTTCCTGAGTCACTTAGAGAAGAAAGTGTTTTAAATGCTATTTTTAAAAAGCAGTAGTAAGACCTCATATACAGGTTGCAACTTTTTACTCATTGGATATGGAATGCTAAACCTCCACCATCCCCCTCTCTCAACTACTTGCACCCGACCTTGCATAGTGGGGCTTGCTTGTAAATCCTACTTGAATTATCCAAACATAGTTTATTGAAAAAAAAAAAAAAATCCCTTTGTAGAAAAGTTGTAGAGTTAGCATTCATTCATTTAGCAGACACTTAATGTGCTTACCATGTTAGGATATGCCTGGCATATACCAGGTACTGGTGATACATCCTTGAGCAAAACAGATAAAATTTTCTGCTCTTATGGAACTTACATTCTTGTGGGAAGAGACAAACAGTAACCTGTGAACGTTAGTCAATTGTCTAATGTTATTTTCTAGACCATTGTTAGAGTTAAATGTCAGTGATGGAAGCGTTATCCACTTAAATATTAGCACCAAGGGAATGTTTTATGTGTAATGAAGAAACGTATCTTCGTAGTATTAAAGAAGTTAAGTATTCAAAAACCACCATTCACGTATTAGAAACAGATTTTTGCCTTGTGAATTTCAAAGGTTTCCTAAATATTTCAAGGCAGCTCAAATACAGACATTTTAGTGGAACTTGGAATCAAACAGGTAAAAAATGGAATTATTTTCAAGTCATCTGCCATTTTTATTCTAGGTCCACCTATAGAACACTAAAGGATTGACTGTTTCATAGATACCTCTTGCAGCCCAATAGGTTGCTTTTCAGACAGTCACGGTATCACTGTTCCTCAGCATGTAATCTGTAGACGACCTGCAATAGAATTACCTGGGTACTTATTGTCAGTTCAGACTCTGAAGACCCACCCCAGTCCTCCTGGTGAAAAGTGAAAACCTTTGCAGTTGGGTCTTGAGAGTCTGTATTTTTTATTTTCTTTCTTTTCTTTTCTTTTCTTTTCTTTTCTTTTCTTTTCTTTTCTTTTCTTTTCTCTTTTCTTTTCTTTTCTTTTCTTTTCTTTTCTTTTCTTTCTTTTCTTTCTTTCTTCTTTCCTTCTTTCTTTTTTTGAGACAGAGTGTTGCTCTTGTTGCCCAAGCTGGAATGCAATGGCACAATCTCGGCTCACTGCAACTTCCGCCTCCCAGGTTCAAGTGATTCTCCTGCCTCAGCCTCTCGAGTAGCTGGGATTACAGGCATGTGCCACGACGCTCAGCTAATTTTTTGTGTTTTTAGTAGAAATGGGGTTTCACCGTGTTAGCCAGGCTGATCCCAAACTCCTGACTTCAGGTGATCCGCCCTGCTCCTCAGGTGATCTGCCTGTGTCGGCCTCCCAAGGTACTGGGATTACAGGCATGAGCCGCAGCGCCCAGCCGAGAGTCTGTATTTTTAACAGCACTTCAGATGATTGCGCTGCACACTGAGGCTGGAAAACCGCGAAGTGTAGAATGTTATTTTGGTAGATAGTTATAGGATTTTAGTGTGGGGTGGGATAAAACTATTCAAAGTGATGAAGGTTATACAGTTTCTAAGAGTCTTTGATAATAACTTATTTCTCAATCATGTATTAAATCATTGCTGTAGTTAAATCACTTGCCGTATTAAATCACTTGCCGTAGGCAAGTGCCATCAGACTCAGTCCAGCAAATCTGTGTGTACAGAATTTTTGAACTAGAGTAATTTGAACTGTTGTGACTTAGTCTGCTCTGTGTTTGGAATTATACCAAAAATGTCTTGATGCATAGAGTTAACTAATACCATAACCAAATAATATAAAAAATTATGTCCAGTGTAAATCCAGATAGGTGTTTTAGCTTCTCTTTTTGTACATACCTCTTCAAAATGAGTGCTAAAAGTATTTCTCATTTGGAAGTTAAAATATGACATAATATTACCTATAGTGGCATGCTGATCTTTATTATGAACCACTGAAATTCTGTTACTCTCCAAACTAAGTGTGACATCATTTTATGATAAAGATCACATTTTAGCCCTCTTTCATGTGTAAATTTGGAGTGACATTTGGCCAATAACATTCTGACATCTTATTCATAGATTGTAGTTAAAAATTAATTTTACCTTTCTAGATTATAAACTCTTTTTGGTCAGTGACTGTTTCAGGGCTTCTCAACCTCGCATTATTGACATTTTTGGGCTAGATAGTATGGTGGGTTTGTTTGTTTGTTTGTTTGTTTGTTTTTGGTGCAGGGGAAGGCAGTGACTATGTCTCAAGGTTTATCAGCCTCGCACTATTGACATTTTGGGCCAGATAATTCTGTGGGGTTTTTGTTGGGAGTTGGATGGGAGGAGGAATCCTGTGCATTGCGGGATGTTTAGGAGCATCCCTCACCTCTACCCACTAGATACCAGTTGTGTTCTCTCCCAACTTCTTCCTTCCCCGTTACTCACTGTTTTTGGCAAACAAAATGTCTTCAGTTGATGGTAAACCACTGCCATGTTTTATACCCTTTTCTTGTTAGACACACAGTGACATTCAGTAAATACTAAAATACGTAGTATCTTTGAGCTAAAAAGGACTTTAGAGGTTGAGTAACTTCTCACTCCTTTCACCCTTTCCCGTTTTATAGATCAAATAACAAGGAAACTAGAAATGAAATGACTGAGTAATTTCACACACCAAAGTTAGAAACAGAATTAGGCCTAGTATCCAAGCTCACCATGATTCACATTCATACTTACCTCTAGCAGCAGACTGTTACCATTTCAAGAAGAAAATAGAAATGAAGTAGAAGACTTCATGCTGAATCTTGTTTTATGAACATATAAAATCGTAAAACCTCAAAGGTATAACTCTTGTTGCAAATGGACTCTTCAATTTATGAAGGAATTGAGCTCAGATTTCTATATAAACTATTTTTCTCTAATATGAAAAAGTGAAGAATAAAAAATTTAAAGTCAATTAGACCGCGTTTCAATCTCAGCCCTGCTGCCTACGCAATGTTCGCTCTCAAACAAGTTACCGAATCTTCCTATTTTAGTTTCTTAATCTGAATTAGCTCTATTTTTTTCTTCTTCACAAAATTGTTTTCTCTCAAACAAGTTATCGAATCTTCCTGTTTTACTTTCTTGATCTGAATTGCCACTATTTTTTCCTCCTCACAAAATTGTTTCGAGGTGCAATTTTAAAATGTTAATGCCAGTTATAAAATATTCTGCACATTAATTTTATTAATACTAGGTGTGCATTGTGTCCAGCAGCTAATTAACGAAGTCAGGATCAAGAGTAGGAAGGAAAAGGATCTAGCATTTAAGAATCTTCTATGTGCCAGACTCAAATTGTGTTCCATTTATTTTTTTCATTTTAAAATCCCAACCTGTAGCCCTGCAAGATGAGTAGTATTCTCAGAAGGGGAATCAGAGAAGTATAAAAAACCATCTAGAGTTACATAGACGATAAATGAAGTTGGAATTCTAACCAGGGCCACTATGTGTTTGTAACTCCCGCTTTGCTTTATTTTATTTTATTTTATTTGTTTATTTATTTTTTGAGGTGGAGTCTTGCTGTGTCACCCAGGCTGGAGTGCAGTGGTGCGATCTCAGCTCACTGCAAGCTCCACCTCCCAACTTCACACCATTCTCCTGCCTCAGCCTCCCGAGTAGCTGGGACTACAGGTGCCTGCCACTACGCCCAGCTAATTTTTTGTAGTTTTAGTAGAGATGGGGTATCACCGTGTTAGCCAGGATGATCTCGATCTCCTGACCTCGTGGTCCGCCTGCCTCGGCCTCCCAGAGGCTTTTTAAAAATATTATACTGGCATTCCCCTTTAGAGAAATCTAAGGCTGAAGTTTTATAGAAGTTACTATCAATTCAAATTAGGTCAGAAGTGAAGGTTAGTGTTCATGGTCAAGAAGCCAAGGGCTGTGAGTTGGGTGATAGATCTCCATTGTCTCGACGTGAATACTGAGGTCAAGGAAATGATGTGATCGGGTTAAGTGTGGAGCTGGGATTTTTCTCTCTGAGGCTTATGAGATCCACAATATCCGGCTATGAAGCACGACCAGTGTGTTTTCTCATTGATTGCATGCTTTATTTTCTTTATTTGATTTGTGTATAAATACATTTTGATTTAAATGAGTTTTAGTTAAAGGTAATAAGGGATTTTATTTCCCTGTCTTCTTAATTTGGGATGTTTCCCTGTCTTCTTAATTTGAGATGTTTCCCTGTCTTCTTAATTTGGAAAGGGACCATTAAGAATATTCATTATTCACATAATCTCTCCAAAGTAGTTTCTGTGTTTTTGCTGGGAAGAAGGCAATCTCCATACCCACAGTCTCCAATTAGAACATACTTGACAGAATGAAGTCCTAGATTACAGATGGGTACAAATAAATTACATGCTTGCTGTGAGTTTGCATGTCTGTTCAGAAGCAGGACCTGTATCTTCAGAACTTGAGTTCTTAATTATCACCTCTGCTGTCTATGCTACTTCTAAGGAAAATACGTGTCGGCCACTGTCCAGGTCTCTCTGTTTGCCTGTCTCCATATGTTTAAGGGAGAAACTAGAGTTGACAAAGGAAGGAAAAATTTTAGATATTATTTTGTCACAAATCGACTGCCCTTATTCTTGTGAATTGAATTGGTGAGTTGATGAGAAACCAAAGACTAGTGAAGATTACTAAAGTGATTGTTAAACTGGAATTCAGATGCAGTAGGTTCCTTACCCAAGTGTGATAACAAAATACCTGGAAATAAAGAAAATTACAAAGGGAAAGATTATGTGAATAATACAGTGTACTTTTCATATACTAGGGTATAGTTTTGTAAATATCTTTATGGTATAATGTGTGTTAACTGAAAATATTTTTTCTTTCCTGTCCTGGTGGTGTTTTGTCTGTAAAGTAGTGTTGCATTAGTTTGGTGTATGATTTCTCTACTTTTTAACATCTTATTTCCTTTTTGATATTCACTTGTTTTTGTTACTTTCTCCTTTCCCCTCAAAAGATGCTATTGTAGCATCCATTCTCATTTTAATTCATGTGAGGATTTCAGAATAATCTTTGAGATAATTAAAATTACTCTAGGTTATCACAAAAGCAGAAACTCCTAAAACAAAGTTGCTTTTCAATCCTGTGATCCTGTGTTGACTATAGTAATTAATTTTGCAAATGCGAGTTATGTTTTTAAAATTAGAATACCTTGCAGGTCTTTGAAAACTCAAAAAACACTAAAGGAAGAGATGGGCTTTTTTTTTTTTTTTTTTTTTTTTTTTTTTGAGAGGAGTAAATGAGACCTAGAAGAAATATTTGTCTTGGACATGAAGTCAAATGAGAAGTACTTATGTATTTTTATTTTTATTTTTTTACCAGAATATCTTTTAAAATAAGTATTTTATAAATTTTTAACTATTCTTTTGACATGCATTTCTTATTTTGTCATAGTATTTTGTGCAGGTCACAGATTGGATTATTAAGTAATTGTTTGGTATGAGAATGTCCTGTTTTTTTCTTTTGTGTGAGTTTATATTCCTAAGACTTAAAAACAACGTATCTATATGGGTTGGATAAATATTTCTATATTTTTAAAGTAAAAGGCTCATTTGTTACCTAGTTTCTCATATTTTAAAAAAATTTAGAATGCTTTATTCTTTTTCTTATCAAGGCATTGCTTCAGAGTTTGGAGTTCGAGGTTATCCAACAATTAAGCTGTAAGTTGAGTGTTGTATGTTTATATGTGTATTTTTATCAGTTCACTCTACTTAGTAGATTCCTTGGAGGATTGAAGATTGGGGTTTGGCCATTCTTTATAAGTGAAGTATGTAATTAAAGGAGAGGGACTGCTTCTTTATGCTTTTCTTCATATTTAAGTCATCATGTTGTTTACGGCTAATTCACATGTTTTGCTTGCTGTGTGACACGCACTGTGCAGGACAAGGTATACAGTCATAAATTATGAAAGGTCTTTTACCCTTGAGGAGTTGAAGCGTGGAATGTGAGATAAAAGAAATACAGAGAGTCAAAGTTGATGATATTAATTCTAATCTGTAGGAGTTGATCAAGTCTAATAAAGTGTACAAGTTTGAAAAAAATGTGGTAATTCTAAAGGACTTGTTTTGTAATCATGACTTCATTGCATTTTCTCATATTTTCATTAATCTTATTTTGATAATGCGGGGAGTTGTGGAATTGTTCTGAAAGTTATTTTTATAATAAAGTAAGTTTAAAAAATATTTAAACAACTCAAATTTTTAAATGTAAATAATTTCAGTTTATATCTTGGGTTTTGTGTTGACCTTTCTCCTTCCCCCACTTTTTAAAAATGTTTGCTTAGCCTCTTTTACTTTTTGTGTTAAGTAAATGATCCTATCTTTTCCTTCTGTTTAATTGTAAGTATTCTATTGTGCTTCCCAATTTTTCCTTTTTAAAATTTTAGTTAATTAGGCACACAGATTAATTCATTGGTTGGCTTTTGAAGAATTACATAAGTTTCTAGAAGAGCTGTTTTTATGCATCGTTTTACTCTGTAATGTTGGAGCATCAAATAACTGTGATGTTGTATTAACATTTATTTTGCCTCTTCCAAAATAGTCTTATTTCCCTGTTCTTTCATTTACCTTTTGAAAGGGAACATAGTGAGAATTATAGTGCTTTAATTTTCCAAGCTCTTGACCATGAGTGTGTCGATTATTTTTCAGAAGGCATAGATACAACGCAATTATCAAATGCAGCATAAAATATTTTCCTGTAATTTTAATAGAATGCAGCCTCTTTCTTTTGTTTTGTGTTACTGGTCCTCTGACCAGCCTAATGCCTACCATATTTTACATGAGAGCTACTTCTAAAACTTCTCTGCATTTGCTATTTTATATAATATAATTTTATGAAACAGTGGATAATGATTAACATTAAATATTAAAACAGTTAAAACAATCCGAGTTTTAATCTTTTTTTTTTTTTTTTTTAAAGATTAAAAGGGGACTTGGCATATAATTATAGAGGACCACGAACAAAAGATGATATTATTGAGTTTGCTCACAGGGTATCTGGGTAAGTTATTAGGAAAGGCCTTTACTGTATGTTATTAATATTTGAAAATTAAATATATTTTAATAGACTGTATTGAACAAACATATTTTAAGGACATACCTAGGTAAAATTTATTTGATTATTTACTTATGAGAGAAGATAGGATTATACAGCATATCCAAAGAAATGCTTTAAAGAAACAGAGACCATGGTTTGTATTGTATACTTGTTAACCTCACATTTAAATTCATTTTGTCTGTAGAAGAATTTTCCCCAGTGATTTTTTTAATACATTTTCCAGATTTTGATTACGTGTAGCAACTCTGTGAATCTTAATTTTTATTTTATGATAATTTTCTATTGGACTGCTTGGTTCAGAGTTTTCAACAAAGCCTTGGGATATTATTGTTCTGAACAGACTTGGGCTTTCATCCATACTCTTTGATACTCGAAAATGTATTTTAGATACAACTAAAATATTTTTCATTATTTATCACATACTGCTTTCTGCCAGCTGTGAGGTATTCGTGCATTTTATACTTAGCATAGTTTAAACCCAAAGACATAGTTAAAACCCAAAGATTATTCAAGTTACTGATCCCTAAAGTTTTACTGATAAGGAAACAAATTCCTTTGTAAGCATTTCTTGTTGGTTTGAATTTGTCACTGATTTATTTAAACCTACGTTTTGATGGGATATAAAGAAAGTCGGTGCTTAGAATTATTTAACATGATCATGTGAAAGTTCTTGAGGAGAATGGTCGTCAAGCTGTGTTAATCTTTATTGGCTTTAAAGTATAGGCATTTATGAGTTTAACAGGATATATTATACTGATAGTTTTAAATAGCTTTAATTTAAATTAAAATGGAATGGATTTGTGGTGGTACAATACTGTCTCAAATTATTTGAGAAAATTCACAGGATTAGGAGTGATCTTTACATATTAGATTTGTGGTGCTTACTGATGTAATTTTCACTGTATTTTTCTCATTGACTATGTTTCATTTTATTTCCTTTGTGAATAAATAAATTTTGAAATAACTTTGTGTTGTATGAGGGGAGTACCAGTGGGAGGTACTGAATCCTCCCAGGATTTTTGGGTTGAGGCTTAAGAAGGGATTCATTCTCCTGATGTAATTGGAGATTACTCTATTGTAGATGAAATTTCAGGAGTCAGTTCTGGAGTTGCGTCACTTGCAAGTTAATTACTAAGTATTAAAATAGAGGCTAGGGTAGGGTGATGATGCAATGCATTATAAGGATTTTGAAAATATATTGGCCTGTGTTCTGCTCTTTTTATAAATGTGGTAGAGTGAAAATTATATATTATAATATATACACCATATGTAAAAGATGACTACCTCTTCTTAGTTTAATGATATTTTATAATTGAAGTACTTCATAATAACCTATGATGTAATTCATTTCTCAGTCTATTTGCTTTGAAAAATGCTTGTATAATAACATTTTTTGTTTTCATGAGGTTCTTATGTAATGACTGTCATTTTCCATTTTATTTTTTCTGAAAATGATTAATGATACGCTTTTTATACTTTTGGATTTTAACTTCCATAGGGTACTTAAAAAGTGTACACCATTTAAATTGAAGAGTAAGATATAAATATTCTTAATAAAGTACTATATATTCCTGGGATGGTATTTCACAGTGTTTTTTGTGAATGACCTTCTAAAAGGGAGAAAAAAATAATTATCTTGGGATTTGTTTTGTTTTAGGCTGAGGATTCTAAATGGACAATAGTTCTCTTTTTGCCCATCAAAATACTGGTAATGATGGTACTCTCTGAAGGGATGTTTTGACACTTATTTTGAAACATAGATTAAATTGTGGGTACTATGTTAACCTTTTATATGTATGTGCAATAGTAGTCATGGACCACAGTTTTATTAGATTCATGTGGATTTTGTGATATACTTAAAATGCAATTGATATATTACTAAAAATAACTTGAGAAATGGTTAGTTATAGTATAAATAGGAGTAAATTATGTACTTTAGTTTATAATTCAAATTTGTTTTTGTTTTGTTGTGCAACAGGGCTCTAATTCGGCCACTTCCAAGTCAACAAATGTTTGAACATATGCAGAAGAGACACCGTGTATTTTTTGTTTATATAGGTGGAGAATCACCTTTGAAAGTAAGACTTTTTTTTATTCCTCAAAAACAGATGTATTGTAATTTAATTTACTGTGTAATCAGGACTTCACTAGAAACTCAGAACTTATTCTGCTCTTACTAGAAATATTTTCATTCAGTCTAAGTATTTCTTATAATAAAAACACTTCCTTGTATACCCTCTGTCATGTTTGTCTATATGAAATAGAAGTGTGTAAAAAGTGAGTAGATGTTGCCTGCCTTAGTATTTTTTTCCGTTATTAACCTGGTTAAGTCTTATGCTGCTTTTTCAAATTCTGAGTCTTTGAGACTGCAGACTTTGTATGTGTATACACACATATCATCCTATAATCATCACCATCATTTTGTCTAATTTATAATTAAATGAATACCTACAAATTGAACTTATGTTATATTCAATGAACTTTATTTGAAGAAAGATAAAAGCTCTTAATTACGTTGGCTTTGCCTTAGAAACAATTTTATTTGCTTGTATTTCTTCTTTTCACCTAAAAGGATATTAGGTAGCAAATTACAGTGGTGACCCTTACTACATAAGGTAACTCTCATTGTTTAATGAGGAATGAATTTTGACCTTTAACATTTTTCAATGACTGTTTCTCTGTATCTTCACAGGAGAAATACATAGATGCTGCTTCAGAATTGATTGTATATACGTACTTCTTTTCTGCCTCAGAAGAAGTGGTTCCTGAGGTAATATTTAAAATTTGATTTTAATGACACAATTTTATTTATTAAATTATTACTTGATTTAATAGATAAAATTGATTTATCATTTCTTGATTATTGATTTTAATATCAGATTTATTTACTGTGATGTGTGTGGAAAGAGTAAACATGCTGATTCTTTACTACTGGTATTAGATTTCTTTTTATTAATAAACAAATACCATCAGATTCATAGCATTTAGGGATTTACATTAGTGCTTCTTTCTTTTTAAAATAAAAGTAGTGATGACAAGTGATACCTCAAACTCCTAAATTGGCTTACAAGTGGTGGATTATTTTGTGTGTGTGTATGTGTGTGTGTGGCAAATACAGTGATTTTTGGGTCCTCAAACTGAGATAGTGGTCCTCAGTAAACTAGTCGATAAACAGGATATCATAAGTGCCATGAAAAAAAATTAAAGGCCAGGTGCAGTGCCTCATGCCTATAATCCCAGCACTTTGGGAGGCCTAGACAGGTGGATCACCTGAGGTCAGGAGCTCGAGACCAGCCTGACCAACATGATAAAATCCTGTCTCTACTGAAAATATAAAAATTAGCCGGTCATGGTAGCACGCGTCTGTAGTCCTAGTTGCTTGGGAGGCTGAGGCAGGAGAATCACTTGAACTTGGGAGGTGGAGGTTGCAGTGAGACAAGATTGAACCACTATACTCCAGTCTGGGTGACAAAGTGAGACTCCATCTCAAAAAAATAATAATAATAATTAAGGCCGGGCCTGGTGGCTTAACGCTTGTAATCCCAGCACTTTGAGAGGCCGAGGTGGGCAGATCACAAGGTCAGGAGTACGAGACCAGCCTGGCCAACATGGTGAAGCCCCATCTGTACTAAAAATACAAAAATTAGCCAGGCGTGGTGGCGCAGGCCTATAATCCCAGCTACTCAGGAGTCTGAGGCAGGAGAATCGCTTGAACCCGGGAGGCAGAGGTTGCGTTGAACCGAGATCGCGCCGCTGCACTCCAGCCTGGGTGACAGAGTGAGACTCCATCTCAAATAGTAATAATAATAATAATAAATTTTAAAACAGTGTAGTAGTTGGGGCAAATAGGAGTGGGATGGGTGCTGTAGGTTGATTGGTCAAGAAATGTTTGTCTCAAGAACATACTTGAAATGAGACTTTTACATGATATGAAGGAGCCGTGCAAAGATCTGTGGATACAATACTCCAGAAACAAGGAACAGATAACAGATGTCCAAGATGAGAACACACCTGACATGATACAGAACAAAACAGTAGGCCAGTGTGACTGTAGTGCATACAGTGCGATGGGAAGTAGGTAGAGAGCAGTGTAGGCTTTGTAAGTCATGGCAGTGCATGTGATGAGGTTGAAGTTTGTGAAGAACATGGACCGATGTTCTTGTTTAAGGACATTACTCTGTGTTAAGTGCAGAGTGCATTAGATAGGTATGAGAGTAGGTCTACAGATACCAATTGAACTTTTGCAGTAATCTGAGAAATTTGGGCTTGATGGTTAGTGAGAGAGTTGGGAAGAAGTGAAAGGATTGTTGTGTTTAGAAGATAGAATTGTCAGAGCTTGCTGATCTGGAAGAATAGGAATGAATCAAGAGTGACTCTTAGATGTTTTGGTTTGAACAATTGAGTAGATGGTGGTGTTTTATGAACTTGAGGAATATTGGAGAAGGAAGAGGTTGAAAATATGGAGAGTGAAAAGTGCTTTGAATTACTCATTTTAATTTGATTCAGAATGTCATATTAGGAATCTAAATATAAGCATCAAATAAGCTGTTGGACATAGGGGTCTAGAATTAAGTCAAGGCTGTGTAAAGAACCTTCCTAGACATGGGAAGCAATTTTTTAAGGAAATAAGTAGGCCCAGAACCTGAGGTCAGCAAAGGAAAATGAGAAAAAATAGTAAATTAGGAAAAACACATGAGTTGGAAGCCAAGATGAAGTGTTTTAAAAGGAGTTAACAGTTTGTGTGAGAATTTTGCAAAGTGATCAAGAAAATAATGAGAGGAAAATAACCACAATATGTGCCCACACGGAGGTTGTTGGTGGTTTTCAGAGGAGTAGTGGGGACCAAAACCTTATTGGTGTTTGAGAGACATTGATGGCAAGTAAGGAAGTGGAGATTGCAAGTGCAGACTTCTCTTTAGGAAACTTTTAATGAGTAGAGGACCTTAGGAATTTGTCAGTAACTCAGGGGAAACATGAAAGAAGTCAAGGGAGTTTTTCTTTTGAATCAATATAAATTATACAAAAAATTGAAATATTTTTCTTTTCAAAGGTAAGTCAGACATTTCATTTCTTTTAAATGTTTTAATGTTTAAATATTTTAAGATTACAGACTTGCCTAAGTAGGTGTTTAATGCTTCCTGCAATATATGTAAGTGTTTATCTTATGTACCACACAATGATTTTCAACTCCTGGAGGAACCTCAGTTTCTGGACAACCTAAACCCATTTTGGTTTGCCAAGTATTTTATACTTATGTATTTACTGTTGAAGGGGAAGGTAATGTCACGGGATCCTTAGGTTGTCGCTTCACCACCAGAAACATCTGTGGCCACCAGTGCCTCTGCTTGGGTTTTGCTTGCACCCACTGGGCTTATTCCGCCCACTCAGCCTGGCAGGCTGCACTTGGCTCATGCTACAGGCCCAGATCCCATGCCTGCCAAGGATGAGCCAGGCATGGAGCAGCAAGGGGCGTGTGAGTGAGCAAGTTTGGGATCTGGCCACTGCGCACAGCCAGGCGTGCTAGCTGCCATAGGGAAGGCAGCTCCAGGCACCTGCTCCATGTGAGGCTGTGGCTGGACTAGATGTGCTGCAAGTGGCTTCCACTGCTGCAAGAACCAGCATCTGGACAAGGGGAATGCAGTAGCACCTGAAAGCTCAGAAAACACCATGAACTGCAGAGCCCTGAAGAGGGTGTTAACAGTGTGTCACAGCCCTGACTTGGGGAGCCCCAACGTCTGGGCTCCCAGGAGGGTCACAGCTCTTCTCTCCTTCTTGTCACCTGCAACATGGTGACTGGGGGGCATGTTTCAGTCCTGTTTGCATTACAGCTCCTTCAGTCCCTCCATTGTGTGGTTCCTAAGTTCTTGTCCCACATCCGGGAAGAATGAGGCACATGGACAACTGGAGGATGAGCACGGTGGAGAGGAGCTTCATTGAGCAACAGAATAGCTCTCAGGAGACCCGAGTAGGTAGCTCCTTTCCACAGACAGGTCATCTGGACAAGTCTGTGTCTGGCTTAGTCTGGGGTTTTTATGTGCTCAGAATTGAGGAGGTGCATGCTGAGTGGTCCATGGGTGGCCACGGTCAGGCCTGGAAAAGGCGCTATCCAGTTGGCTGTATGGTCATCAATGAAGTTCTTACTCCAGACCGTGGACTTCACCCAGAACTGGTAGCCTGGCCCCCAGGCTTTAGGCCCTCCTTGGCCGGAAGTTGGGATTTTACTGGGGACCCACCCCTTCCTGCCTAGGAACCTGTCTGACTCCCGCCATCATCATTATACCGTCTATGGCAACCAGGCTGTTCATGCCGAGGAGTGCCTGCAGGTTGCGCTGAGCCAGCCTCCCTCCCACGCTTGTCGATGTCCAAAGTCTGGAGGAAGCCCAGGCACTGGTGGGAGCTGGCATGTCAGTGCCGCCCCGAGCACACACACCCGGCTAAGTTGTGACAGCACTCGGGCTCGGCCACAACTTTGTTCCAAAATCAGAGCAGGCACTGGGAGCAGGGAGAGGCCAGGGAGCAGGAGCAGGCATTTTTGAACCTGCAGGAGTTGGGGGGTGGGGTGGCTGCTTTCTGGGTCCCAGAGGGCTCAGGGATGCCAGGGTCCAGAACCACTGTTGAGCAGCTTCAGCTACACCTGGGAGCATGGGGCTCCCACCCCACAAATTTGGTAGCGGGTAGGACTCTCCCGCCTGTTCCTGGCCCCCACTGGCTCCACGGAGCATGCAGCCCCTGCCGCACCTCCCCTGCTGCAGCGGGCATTCCCGCAGCAGCTGCTCCCGACGGGCTGCCGCTGCCTTGAGTAAGATGAGAAAAAGAGGCCACACTTGCCATCAGAATCTCCGACAGGGTTCCCAGAAGGTTACAAACCACTGTTCTGGAATGCCCTGATGTAACATAAAGGCTTAAAACAGACTAGAATCTGAACTTCTTACACATTTTTGTCTCCCAAGTCCAGTGAACCACATTTTTGTATGAGAGATGAGAATTTATGCTAGGTCCTCATCTACAAAGGTTTGCAAGCAGTTGGCACTTGGAGTGCACCAGAGGGTTTGCTGTGTTCTAGGCCCTGGCACCATTTGACACCATCTTAATCCTCATGTAACAATGAGGTGTTTTAGGCCAAAATCCCTAGAACCCAGAGAGCCTGGGTAGGCATATATATAGCATCTGTTATGTAAGCATATTTAGTATTTGTGCATTACTTCTATTATTTTTTAATCGGCCTTCTCAACTAGTTTGTTTAGTCATTCTTTATTCCTGAAGATGTTAATATTCGTCATCTGCCTTTTTTAGTTTTAAGGATGTATTTGGAAAAGTCTGCTAGGGGAAATAATAGTTAACTTCAGAGAAATATGAGTTTTACTCCCATAGATGATTCTCAAATAAGGGCAAAGCCCATAATTTTGTGTTCTTTCCATGCTTTGAATATTAATGTTTTGTCCTTCCGAGCTTCATTAGCTTTGCAACTGGTATTTATGAAAACCCCAGGAGATGCAGTAAGGGGGTACAAAGATGAATTTAGACAGTTTCTGACTTCAGAATACTTACAGATGAATGAAGGAGATTGGCATGCAGACTATAACAGTAATAGAAAATAGTTGAAGAAAACACGGGAGAGGAAGAGAGCTTCAGAGTATGTGAGACTAGATGGCTGCAAGATTTGAGACTGTATCATTTGTGTTCTAGTAAGAACCATTCAGGGATGTTGATGAAAGAGGGAGGTGCTGAATGTTGAAAAATACTTCCTAAGCATCTGTGTGGATGAGTTGTCAAGAGCAGGTGAATGGAGCATGCTTGACATAAGAGCTCTTGTAGTGCCCTTAAAATTGTTATTTTCATAGTGCTATATCATTTTTTAATAGTAATGTAACCACATCATTCTGTATTATTTTCTGTCCCCCGAGATGTGTCTCCCTCCCTTTTTAATATTTCCAGGACAACTGTCTTTATTTTTATTTTATTGTTATTTTTCTACATTATTTGTCTTCTGATCTGATATTTGTTTTCTAGTATAATTTTACTCTCGAAATAAGTACAACTCAGGTGTAAGCAGCTGGTACTTTCTGAATGAATCCCTTATTACTACTGTAAGTGGCTTATAAAGCAGTTTACACTTTAAGCAGTGCTCTTAGTTATGGTATCTGACATAACTCTCACAATTGTTCTGTGAGGTAGGTAGTCTCAGTGTCTCTATTCCACAGATGAGGAAGCAGACTCCCCTAGGTAAAGTGGCTCATTATCACACAGCCAGTGAGTGGTGGGGAAGGACTTAAACCTAAATAGGCTGGTTGATGTTTAAGTCTGTTATCAGTTAAGAATAATCCACAGTCTTTACTATAGCAAACAGGACATTGTACCAGGGGATATATAAAAAGATTCATATATACTCCTTGGATGAGTTTGGGATTGACTGTACTCTTTGAATTGTTTGTGACATTCTTTTTTGTCATTTTTATGTGTGTTTGTGTTTTCTGGTATCTCAAGACTTGAAATTATAGTTACTAATTAGAATTTTTTAGTGATAAAAGTTATTTAAACTTCTGATTTTTTGCAGTATGTGACACTAAAAGAGATGCCGGCTGTGCTTGTTTTCAAAGACGAAACTTACTTTGTTTATGACGGTAAGTTCCAAGTCTTTAACTCATGTAAAACATTTTAAAATTAAAATGTCTATTATACGACTTAGGTGGAAAGATTTTGTAAATGCTTCTACTGTTTAATGAGAATAACAGTTCTCATTACTTGAATGACTGATGTTTTGGGGTTTTTCACCCTTCAACTTTTAGTTCTTATTTTTATTCCGAGCTTTACCTACACAACATTTCTTTTTGTTGTTTGTTAAATTGTATGTGTTTTTGAGGAATAAATTCTATGTGATTTTTATACATTGCTTTAAAATGTTCAGAATTAGTTTTTTTGAAGTAACATTTCAGATACAGAAAAAGGCTTGAAGAAGTAACACGTGTTCAATAGTGTTGAAGCCCCTGTGTATCCCTCCGTAGCGGCATTTCCCCTTAGCTGTTAGAAATAACCGCTTACCTGCTATTCAGCATTTCTTCACTGAAGCAAATACTTGGTCTACTTTTAAAATATTTTAATTGTAATATCAAACATACATCATAGTAGAGAACGGTAAAGCCCTGCATACCCATCACCGAAGTTAAACACTTACCAAGATCTTTGCCCATCATGACATTTGCTCTAACTTTAACTTTGAATTTGTTGAAGTACTTTAAAGCAAATTGTAGTGGCATTTCATCAGGGCTTTATATTACGCATCTCTTTACAAAATGCAGACTTTTTATTTGCAGATAAACCACATGCAGCTACAACAACTAACATCATTCCTTGGTATTTTGAAATGCCTACTTTCATGTTTTCCAAACTGTACTCTGAGATACCCCAGGGCAGTGCAGCAAACTCACAGGGGATACAGGGGATATTTTAAATTTCAAGGGAAACGGTGAAACTCGACATCTGTAGGACACCATAAAGCCACTCAAAAGCAAAAGTGAGTGCAGTCTTAGCTGATAGCGTTCTTGCTAGCGTTCTAAATTCTAATTCAATAATATTTGAAATCCAATTTCTTGTTCTCACTAACCGCATTTCAATGCTCCGTGGCCTCCTGTGGCTTGTGGTTACCATGTTTGAGGCCAGATAGGGAACACCCATTCATTCCGAAATACTCTAGAATGTAGACTGGATGATGATGAGGTTTAGGGTACAAATGATCCCATCACCCAGGTAATGAACATAGTACCCAATAGGTAGTTTTTTAGCCCTTGTCCTCCTCCCCGTCTCCCAAGTATCTGTTATTCCCATCTTTATGTCCACATGGTACCCAGTGTTTACCGCCTACTTCTAAATGAGAACATGCAGTATTTGAGATGGTTTATTTTCAAATGAAATTCAAATTGATCACTGTATGCAATCTCATAGAAAATTTGCTTTTAGCATGGAGTGGACATTGTGGCCCAGTAATCAATTTCTAGTTTTATGTTTATTTTCCTAATTTGTAAATTCGAATCCATAAATACTTTTAAGATTTGCATTGTGTCACTTATTTTATGGGTTTGATAACTTGAAAATGTTTTGTTTAGCATTGCAAGAAAAAGCATACCTTTCCAGAAGTCATTAAAATCCTATCTTCAACCAGATGTGTTGGTAGGCTTTTATAGACATTTGCTTTACATCACCTTTTTTATGCAATTGTAATAATTTTGAGAATTTTTCAGAATTATATTTCTAATCAGGATGTAATATTTCTCTTAGATATTATATTTTCTACCTGCTTAGCAGAGGAATTATTTTATATTGGAAAAAAGCTAAGGTACTATGATTTTATATGTGTGTTAGTTGTACCTTTGAGAAAGAGCTGTAAACTAGGAAGACTGTCATAAAGAGAGAAGAGCAAAGAAATTGTAATAAAAATTACCTGTAGTGCCATGACCCGAGTATAACCATTGATCCAGGGTAACCATTTAGGAATAACTGACTTCATTTTACCATTCTATGAGTTTATCTTTTCATACTTTTTTTTTTTTACAAAGTTACAGTTACACTGTTATATATTGTATAATAACCTATATTGTTTTGTAATCTGTTCAGTTATACGTTTTTTTGAAAATTTATAAATGATCTTTCTCAACATATACCAAAATTTATTTAAATTATTTCCAATTTAGGATATTTTGATTATTTCCTTTATTTTGAATTATTTTTATGCTATTTTTAATGATGCTATAAATGAAGATTGCTTTGTGCATTAATCCTTCTGTACATTTGATCGTACTCTTGCAATAAATTCCTAAAAATAATATTTATGGATGAATGATTCTCTGTCAGGCATTTTATACCTGTTACCAGATTAAAGCTATTATAACTATCTTAAACTCATATTTATACTATAATTTGTTAACCTTTGTCTTGGTTTTAAGAGTATGAGGATGGTGATCTGTCATCATGGATCAACAGGGAAAGGTTTCAGAATTACCTTGCTATGGATGGCTTCCTCTTATATGAACTTGGAGACACAGGTAACAAGCATATGTACAAGTCTCCGTCACATTACATGATTTTTTCTGTGATTGATTATTTAAAATCTTATTTTGTAGGAAATGAATTTAAGCTCTATTTCCTAACTTATTTTTTTATTTTAGATCTGAATGCCAGTTCTTTATGAGAACATAAACTGATATTACCAGAAGATATACCTTTGCATGTGGGTCAGTGATTAAAGCGATGGTTTACTAATAGAACTGATGGTGGCAAGGAAAACAGAAAGCCTGGGTAATAAGAGAGTGAGAAAAATAACCAACTAAGAAGCTATACACAGGAGACTGATTTTGTGATAGGAGTTAAGATAAAACTTAGCACAACCTATTTATAAGGCCTGTTCTTACCTGTGAAAGGGAAAAATGTAAATTAAATTTGGCATGGTTTCTTAAAGTTACACTGTTGCAAATGTCAGGCAATGCAAATATAAACACAAATACAAAAATGAAAGCTATAAGAAGCCGATTATATGGTCTCAGATGCAAACTATAAAAATTATAAGAAGCTAACTATAAGTTTTAGGAAAAAGTGTTTTATAAATTTATAGCAAATTAGAAATGAGAAATCTTGGTTATTGGTGCCACATTTGTTTCCATTAGTAACTTTATGATAAATAGCCTGGAAGTATAGTTTTTGAGTAAAATAATGAGAAAATTTTATTCAAGACTCAATTTTTTAAAATATAATAGGCGTAGAGTTTCTTCTTTATGATAGCCTGCTCTTAAATCTAATTAATGAAAATTAGAGACATTCTTACACGTTCTCCTGTTTTTGACATTTTGGGGGATATTTCTGTTCTGTTCCTGAGCTTGCTTTTAATGTTCTGTGTCTAGTGATATTTCTGTCTTTGCTTATCTTTACAGAAGGAGCTGTGTATTAGCTCATTATTGGAAGTTGCTGGGGACAGTGTCAAAGACTGTGGTTTTACTTTCTGATTCTGGTTTTTTGTGTTTTTTTTTTTGTTTTTTTTTTGAGACGGAGTCTTTCTCTGTCGCCAGACTGGAATGCAGTGATGTGATCTCGGCTCACTGCAACCTCCACCTCCCTGGTTCAAGTGATTCTCCTGCCTCAGCCTCCCGAGTAGCTGGGACTTGGTGCGTGCCACCACGTCCAGCTAATTTTTGTATTTTTAGGAGAGACGGGGTTTCACCATGTTGGCCAGGATGGTCTCAATCTCCTGACCTCATGATCCTCGCACTTTGGCCTCCCAAAGTGCTGGGATTACAGGCGTGAGCCACCGTTCCCGGCCTTTTTAATTATTTCAGACTCACATGAAAGGAAAAGGGAGAAATGTAGGAATATAGTAGTTTTGCTTGTATAGTAATTATAGGAGATAGCATGACCTTGAGGTGATTCAAACAAGTGGCTTTGGCTCAGCTGAACACATCTTTTCCCAGATGAATTTGGAGACAGAAGTGTGCTGTGGCAGTGTTCTTTTGTGTGTCTGACATAATTGCCCTTGTTAGGCATCAGCTGTGGTCGTGCTCCTGCTCTTCACCCGACCTGTCCTCTTATGTTAGCACCACAGCAGCCTCCCGACGCTCTGCGGCTTCAGACACCTCGTGTCTTTCTCAGAAGTTCTAAGTCTTGCCTACATCTCCAGCCTCATTTCACTCTAGCCTCTCCCCACACTCTTCCTTCTTGAGGCACACTAACCTTTTAGTTTCTTTTATTATTGTTACTATTATTTTATCATTTTTACCCAAGTTTGCTTGATAACAGTTTCTTGAAAAGGCTATGTCACTTGCACCAAAGCACCTTTTTACATGCTTTTTTCTTTGTTTGGAAATATGCAGTTAATTCATATTCATCCATCAAACTCAGACCAAATACTGCTTCCTTAGGAAAATCTTTACTGACCCCGTCAAACCACATTAATTTACACTATAATTTTTTTTATAGCAGCATATTCTTATTTTTAACAGGACATTTATTTGATGAAAATGTCTACCAGTTCTACCGTATTGTGTTTTCACAAGCGCAGAGCATTGTCTGTGTTTGCTCATCACCATGTCCTCGTAACCAGCCCAGTGTGTGGTACATTATTTAACACTCAATAATTGTTGAATGAATATGTGAGAAACTGTGTCTGTGTTTCTTAGAATCCTGTTGGTCTGTGGGAGAATTCTCTGCGTGTTGTAGACATTTTGGAAAAAAAAACTCAGAGGCATTTGAAAGTTAAAGAAGCATATAATACAAAAAAATGAATAGTAGATGAGATATTTCAAGAAGGTAGATACCATTGTGAACTGTTTTCATCAGAGAGTTAAAAGAAGATTAAAGATTGTGTAGAATTTAAACAGGTGTTGAAGCAGTATGGAATTAGAAGCAGCATTAAAATACAGGGATAATACTAAAAGATTATTGATTTAATCCTACTTGTATGTACCTTCTCTGAACCAGGTTTATGTCCGTATTTCTGTGCGTCTAATCTTACTTAACTCTCCCGATACCTCTATGAAATATGTATTAGTTTTTGAAAATAGGTTGAAGTTTACTGAGGCACTTCCCTGTTCCCCTGCGCCTTGGTATGGTGCCTGGAACATGATGGACACTGCTAGATAGCAGTGTGTGGTTTTCTGATTCTAACACCAGTCTTCTGGTTATTACATCATGCCAGCTTCCTAGAGGATATCAGGATACATATGCTTTATGTTGTATTTAGGGTTAAGTAAATGTGAGTCAGTTTAATTCTGCATATTTGTAACTGGCAAGTACTGAATCATGGTACCAAAGTCAATGGCCATGTAAAAATCATTTTCTTATTCTTCTAGACCATTGTTTTAGAGCTACAATAATTCTTAGCAAACTTGTTTTTAATCAACTTATTTCCTATGTTTTTAGCCTTTGAAAAAGTTATCTTAGTCAATTTGTAGGGTGCAAGGAAAAAATACAATTCAAGCTTGTAAGTTGGTATAAAAAGTAGAATTTTAGTGTATAAATTATTACATATTTACTCGTATTTACATTTTGGGGTGGGAAGTGGAAGGGAATTTGTCACCTGGGTTGACTAATTCACTGATTCACTCTACAAACATATACCATAATTTGTTGATTTAATTTGATATAACGTGTAGGGTGATTGGAATTAAATTCTAGAAATACTTCACAATTTCCTACTCAGAACTAAAGTGTTGATTGAACAGTTTGTGTAATAAGGGTGATTGAATTCAAATGTGTCATTCTTTATTTCAGGAAAGCTTGTGGCTCTTGCAGTTATTGATGAGAAAAATACATCAGTTGAACATGCCAGGTATAATGCCTCGATATGGTTTTAAGCTTCAGATGGTCATTTCAGACTACATGGCTTTAGATAGACTTGATGTGGTATCTTACTTTTCCTGCAGCAGTTAGATGTAAGAGAGCAGATACTGTCATTGGAAAATTATATTTTTCAAGTGCAGATGACCAGTTCATATGTTTGTTCTTCTACAGATTGAAGTCAATTATTCAGGAAGTTGCAAGAGATTACAGAGACCTCTTCCATAGGTAGGTGCTTATATTCTGAGAGATTCCTTTATTTTTTTAATACAGTTTTGTAATTTAATAAAGCAAACTTACTAGTATTCATGCTTTTAGAGGTGAATCAAGGAAGGGAAGTATAGCAGTAGTTCTCACTTATCCACAGGAGATACATTCAAGACTCCCAGTGGATGACTGAAACTTTGCATAGAATGGAATACTACGTATACTATAATTTTGTCTGTACCTACATACCTGTGATGAAGTTTAATTTATCCATTAGGCACAGTAAGAGATCAACAGTAATAATAAAATAGAACAGTTGTAACAATACACTATAATAAAATTATGTATATGTTTATTTCTGGAATTTTTCATTTAATATTTTCAGACCATGGTTGACCATAGGGAACTGAAATCACAGAAAGTGAAACTGGATAAGGGGGGACTACTGTATAGCACATTGCATTTTAGCATGAATTGTCTGGATCTTGAAATTCACTGATGGTATGTCCTGCAAGTTAAAAAAAAGAAACAGTTTGATCTATAATTTGTATCATACCTGGCTTCTTGATACAATTTGAGATGCATTTTATGTATATAAAATATGCAAATGTAGTTATAATTGGAGATAAATGAGCAATCAGAAGTCAGAGATAGGCAGACGATTATTCTAACAGAAACTCAAAAGAATCACTGAATAAAAATGGCATCAGAAATACATGTATTTTTACTATGCTGAATCATTGTTGCTACCATAAAAAAAGACAGTCAATATAAATGTATTTTATTATTGAATTATTATTTCTTTCCTATTCTGAGTCTTCTAATAATGGGTCATTGTATAGTTTTCTTACATAGTATGTAGCGTCTTTTGATTAGTCCTTTTTTTTTTTTAGGGAAAATGGGTAATTTTTCTTAAACATATTTCAGATAGATTAGCTTATATTTCCCTAAATTTTAAATATGCATAAACCAAGTAGAAATGTCTTAGAATTTCCTTTACTCGTGTATTTGTATCTCAGAAGCCAGTAGAATTTACACTCTTAGCAGTATTTATTGTATATGATTTACATGTGAGATGTTTACAGTTTCTGGGCTTACTGAGGCCTAATGTTAAGTTCATTGTTTTATTTACTTTTTTGATATTTAATGAGCTTTCTCTCTTTCTCTCCCCACCCCCTTGCCTTTTATTTATTTATTTTTGGTTGTCGTTTGTTAGGGATTTTCAATTTGGCCATATGGATGGAAATGACTACATAAATACCTTGCTGATGGAGTAAGTAAAGTGCTGAATGATTTTGCTATCAAGTCTTAATATTATTAAATTTGTTTCTGAGATACAGGTAGAAGGATTAAATAGCTGAAAAAAAGCAAACAGTTGACATATTCAGATACAGATATTTTCCCATTAAATATTTTACTTTAGTTTTCAAATTCTGTATTTGAAACTTACTGA
Source organism: Mandrillus leucophaeus (assembly GCF_000951045.1). Taxonomy (NCBI): domain Eukaryota; kingdom Metazoa; phylum Chordata; class Mammalia; order Primates; family Cercopithecidae; genus Mandrillus; species Mandrillus leucophaeus. Next base: position 6,759,578 of record NW_012109141.1, read on the forward strand.
CTTTAATATTGGTCTATAGTAAAAAAAAAAAAAAAAAAATTATCTCCTGATTTAATGTTTTCTCATATTCTGAAAAGAAGCCATTTTTCCAAAACTTGTAAATTTCATAGCTTCTGCTTAATACATACTTTGAGAAGTTCAGTTTTAATGGGCAATATAACTATTAAATAGAAAATGTTTAGCATTCAAAGACTAATTGTTGTAGAATTTAATAGACAAATAACTTTGTAAGAAAGTGTGCAATTTTAAAATTTTTATCTCTTTAAAATTATGTAAAGACTATTAAATAGAAAATGTTTAGCATTCAAAAACTGTTCTAGAATTTATTTTAGTAGACTAAATTTGTAGGAAAATGTGCAGTTTTTAAATAATTTTTATCTAAAATTATGATTTAAAGATTTAATTTGCCACTTCACAAGACTGATACTAGAAAACATTTACCAAACCCTGTACTGAATTAATAAATTTGAAACAAGAACCCACTCTATTCAGTGAACATTTAGTGAGTATTTACTGTATGTTGTACACTGTTAGACACTGTTGATGGAAAAATGAATAGAGTTCCTGTCTTCAAATGCTTATAGACCACTGGATAAGACCACAAATGTTAATTACAGAACTGTATGAAAAGATCTATGTAGGACAGGGCTCTGGAACATAGAGACACTTTCCCGCCCTCAACCCCCGCCACATACACACACACACACACACACACACACACACAC
>NW_012109141.1:6760352-6802283 GCF_000951045.1 Mandrillus leucophaeus
AGAGACACTTTCCCGCCCTCAACCCCCGCCACATACACACACACACACACACACACACACACACACCTGCACCCAGTAACACACACACACACACACACACACACACCTGCACCCAGTAACACACACACACACACACACACACACACCTGCACCCAGTACACACTAAGGTGGAAGGGCTCAAGAAATGTTTTCTGGAAGAGGCAATAATTAAGAAACGTCTAAAGAGTGAGAAGTTAGGCAGAACATAATAGCAAGTATGACAGGGCTTAGGAGAGGGCTAGAGAAATAAGCTAGCCTCTAAATGAAGATGGGGAAATCTCACTAGAGACACACTAACTGTTAGCCGCATTGAGGGCCCAGTGGAAGTTCAACAACACGATGCTGTGTTGGTTTTCTCTCACTTTGCTTAGTATCATAGATCTAGCAAATGCCTTCATTCGTTATTGTAATACATTAGATTATTTTGGTGTTTTCTATTTTCTAAGTAAGAACACTGAGCAAGGAAGGGGGTGAACTTACAAATCCAAGGTAACATTCATCATTTTCAGCTAAAATCTTGAAATATAATTAGTATCACCTTACTTCATTTATTATCCCTCTCATTTCAGTAAGAACTTAAGAGGATTTGCCAAAGATTAAAGTACCAGATGTGGGATATAATGAAGAATCAAGACAAAGAAAAAGTATCTATACAATTATTAAAGGGACTGTTGACCCTTGAACAACATGAGTTTGAATTGTGCAGATCCACCCATAGGAATTTATTTTCAATACATATATTGTAAAACTTTTTTGAGATTTTTGATAATTTGAAAAGACTTAAAGATGAATTGCATATCCTAGAAATGCCAAAAAAAATTAAGAAAAAGTTATGTCATGAATGCATAAAATAAATACTAGGTCTGTTTGATCATTTTCTACCATAAAATAAGCACAAATTTATTAAATATCTTCTGTAATTATAGCTACTGAGATATAAATGAGTATCAGAATACTTTGCTGTGTTTAATGTATATTTTGATTTGTTTTTATATTTTCAGTGAATTGACAGTCCCAACTGTAGTTGTACTGAATACTTCAAACCAACAATATTTCTTGCTGGATAGACAGATTAAGAATGTTGAAGACATGGTCCAGTTTATAAATAACATTTTGGATGGCACAGTAGAAGTAAGTTTTTCACTTCTGTTTCAAAGGGATGATGGACTGGGGTAGAGGAGAAACTAGTTCATTTCTTTACTTCTGATTCTGAAAAGAATAGTTGGCCATCACCCAGAGTAGAGGGCTGGACCTCCATACATTGCTTCTGTCCAATTATAGGCAGAATAGAGTTACATTCTCCCAGTTACAGAAGGTTCTTCTATGGCAGAGGTTGCTAAAAGATGGAAATGTCCTTTTAGGGGTTATTTGGAGGGTATTTTTGGTTGTCACAGTGATGGGGAGGTGCTGTTGGCATTTAAGGTTGAGGGCTAGGGATGCTAGGAGGTCTGCATTGTGTGGGGTAATCTTAATAGTGAACTTGCCTGTCTCTTAGTATGTTTCTAGGTCCAAAAGTACAGTTGGATTAAGTTGTTAGGACTGGTTTTCTAAGAAAATCTGCAAATAAGACCACAGTTTCTGAAGAAATGAGGAAATTTATTGAGAATAAAAGCTCCCATGGAGAGTTCTAGACTTAATCCTATAAAATATTTCTCAGAAATAAGTGAATGGATAGTCTTAATTTTATATTTTTTTCCTATAAACTTTAACTGCAGTGTTTTCCAGACTGTGAATTGCAACCTGTATTAGAAAGTCATGAAACCACTGCAAGTCACAACCAGGTCGTGACCAGCATGCATCTTAATTCAATAGACTAGAATAAAATTTAAAAGAAAGAGCCTTCATTTTTTTTTGTGAAATTTAATTATTATGTTTTGAGAGTTGTTTCAGTTTTACACAAACTTTATATAAAATTTGCTCACAGAATAACAAACATAACTACTTTCGGTCAAGGTGAAGAAGTTTGAAAAACACTCTTAATCAAATAGAATATTTTTGAAAATAATTAGTTGAAATGAAACTCACCTATATAATCAGGCTTTTATTTTTAAGTTAGTGGAATGCAACTCAGACTGTTTAACAACAGATTTTATTGTCTCATAGAGCTTGGAAATTTGAAAAATGAGCCAGGTTGCAGGTATGGCCGAATACAGGATTTGATTGATTTTCATCAGGAATTTTTCTCTCTCTTCCTTTCAGCACTTTCATCCTCAGGGAGCCTCTCCCTGCACAGTAGCAAAGGTATCCTGCAGCTCTGGTTTTGCAGTCCCAGCTAAACTCAAAAGCTGGTTAGGCTGTACTCAGGGGTGGGTGAGCTTCAGCCAAGCTACGTGGGTTACGAATAGAGGAGGAGGAATGTTTTAGAGTAGAATCAGGGTGAGTTAACACAAGCAGGCAGGAGGAATGCTGGACATGAAACAGACAAAAAACAACAACATTAAATGTTTACCACATGGCCTTTTCAGGTGACTATGTAATATTTTGGAGTTAACCATTTGGCCTGCGATTACAAGGTTATGTAACACCAAATAAATGAAGTAATAGTACTGAAGTAATTTATTTTTATTTTCCTTTGTTTGAAGGCCCAAGGAGGTGATAGCATTTTGCAGAGATTGAAAAGAATAGTATTTGATGCCAAATCTACTATTGTGGTAAGTTGTGACAGTTTATGTCATTGATAATGAAGAAGATACAGGTTCTTTATGTCTAGCTGTGTTAATGTTAAAAATCTGAATTTGAAAAGATTAGGTCAAAATATGTCTTTTTAATTTGCAGGATATGACTAGTCAGTGTTTAAGAAAATATATTCATTAGGTGGAAATTGTTTCTAATTATATGATTGATGAGTTAAAACTAAAATTCAGAATCAATTAACTTGATAATATAACTTAAAAGATTTTATTTCTGCAACCTACCATGTAAACTTTTTACTTAGTAATTTCCATGATTTGTTGAAAGTGTGGATAATAGGAAATTTTTAGTTCCATTACGTGCTGTCTTCTGTAAATTGGTCATTTTTCTTGAAGAAAACGATGTGTGCTGGGAAGTCACTTTTTATTTTGCAGGAGTCAAAATAAAATTTTAGATCTTAAAGTTTTAAACATCCCTGTTAATTCTGTACTTTTCCCTAGTTGGTAAATAATTAAGATCATTTACAGATGTTTTTCCTTCTTCCCTTTTTCTCTCCTTCCTTTTTTTTTTTTTTTTTATTCTTTTTATAGAAGACTTTAAATGTGGAATTAAAATGTGATGGATCAAATCCTTTCTAACAGTGTTTACTTTCATTTGTTTGTCCCAGTGTTTATTCACAGTTGTTATATGTAAGTAGAATATCAACACTGGTAGATGCATTGACATGTCTGCCCCTAATTACCTGTCTCTCTTACTTTCTAAATATATTTCCTTAACTTTCTTCACTGTCACCTCGCACCTGATTATTTCTGCCGTTCTAATTTCCTCTTCCTTTCACTCTATCAAACTAATTAGATCAGTTGATGTATTTCCCCTGGATTTCTTTGAAGCATCCCTTCCTTAATATTCTCCTTTCCGTGCTGCTGTATCACTACTCCCCTGCTCCTGCCCCCTCTCTCCAGTCAGTGTTTCTCAGCATCCCTTTCCTCTCTTTCCTCTTTGCAGTCCTTGAATCTGAACCTTTTTGCTTGAAACTCTTAAGAAATTGTTCTTCCTCTCCCAGCTTTAACTGTCAATCAACTTGACAGTGGAGGAATTCCTAAATATGTTTGAGCCCTAAACTTAGTTCCTGTTGTCCTTCTTGAGCTATTACATGGGCATTTTCATTCATTGTGGCCCAAAGCAATCATGAAAATATAGCTAACATTTATTGTTCAGAAGTAAATTCTGGGAGTCTTTGGGTTTTTTTCCTTGCATAGTATCCTTCAGTTTGTTGTGTTTTCCTGTTGCCACAAGCATGGATTGAGCCCTAATCACATTCTGTCTCGCTGCTGCTCTCTTTCACCTGGTTTCCATACTTCCACTTGCCCAGTCTCCAATCTATATTGTATTCCACTACACAATTAATATTACTAAAATAATCGATTTTGATCACTTTGCTTCCCTTTTCCAGGGATATACATCAGAATACTCTGTCCATCTAAAGTATTTTCCTCATTGGTTTTTGAATATTAGCTTTTGCTGATGCAAATTGCCTGGTGCTCACCTGTCCCATATCCTGCCTCCTTCTCACTCATCCTTAAATTCCTACCTAAAACACATCTTTATTCTGTGAAACTTTCTTTTCTTACCTCAATCCAAAGTGATCTTTTTCTTCTCTGAACTTGTCTATGTTCTCAAGTTATCGTTGCAATTCATGCAGTATATTCTAGTTGAAAATCCTATTCATTAAAATTACTCTTACTTTTCTGGGAGCTATGAACACAGTATGTAAATTGAGGGAAATTAGTCAATGAAACTTTACTGCTAACCAGATAAGTGAAAAATATTAAAAATGTCATGTGAAGAGAATATGTGTGTACCCTCTTTGTGGTAAATAACCCAGCCTTCTCCATAAGCAGATTCCTGTAGTTCAGGAAACAACTCTAAAGCTGCTGGTTGCACATAGTAAGCATCTTAAAGAGACCTTTGTGGTTGGTGTGAGAAAAATCAGTGTCTTTAGGAAAGGCTATAGAATATTGGATGCCTTTTTCTCCTGCTGATAGCTGGTTCTACACACACATGCATATGTATGTGCATATAGAAATTATATCTCTTAACAGTGTCTTTAACATGGTAGTTACTGCTGAAGTTATTGACTTTGATTCATTGAAACTAAAAACAAGTTGACAAGCAACAAGAGAAATCTATAGTGGTTTCAAGTTCATGTCATGCTTTATATATCAGAATTACATATGAAGGGAACTGAGTTTTAATTCTCTTTCCACAGTCTATATTCAAGAGCTCACCACTGATGGGCTGCTTTCTCTTTGGCCTGCCACTGGGTGTCATCAGTATCATGTGCTATGGAATCTACACAGCCGACACAGATGGAGGTTATATAGAAGAACGATATGAAGTGTCTAAAAGTGAAAATGAAAACCAAGAACAGATAGAAGAGAGCAAAGAACAGCAGGAGCCAAGCAGCGGAGAATCTGTAGTGCCTACAGTGCAGGAGCCCAAGGATGTATTAGAAAAGAAGAAAGATTGAGACTTGATTACTATAAAATATTTGATAGGACTTCAAATTATTAAAGAGTCTATTTATTGAATTTAGACATTTAATCATGATCTTTACAGAAAAGAACATGTTATTTGTATTTTGCTAATATCAACTGCATGGATTAAAGTAGTCCCTCCATACATGGGGAAGTGTTTGGAGCAAAGAGATGAACAGTTTGTCTGAAACAAACACAAAGCACTCCATCAAAATTTACCTGATATTTGTGATTAGAACACATCAGTTCTATTTGCATGTTTCTCTATCTGAATATTCTGTGACAAAAAGTTAAGATTCTTGGGCAGAATATTTAAATTGGTGAGTCAGGTAGAAGATACATGTGTGATATAGAAAAGTAATGCCTCCCCTGCTGCCATTCATTTGCCTCATATATTTTGGATAATATTTATATGGACAAAAGTAAGTCCTTAAAATTTAGGCACTTTAAGGAGAACTAATAACTTTTTCCATGTATCAAATTAAGATTGAGGTTAAAAATAATGTGGTTTTATATAGCATAGTGATTTTATTTTGTTAGTTATTTTTAAAGGAGAAGAAATGTTACTTTTTAACTTTATACTCAGTTGCATTATCATAAAATTTTCATATGGACCTAGATAATGGGGAAAAAAGTCTTGTGATTGACTTTCGCAAAATGAACAGGGTTTACTGAGAGTAGAGGTTTCAACCCATTCCTTGGATTACTCTTAACGGGTATTTCATCTGTCATTGTAGGTTGGGAAGGGTCTCTATTAATCCTACCCTGCTTTAGCCAGAACAGCCTAGTATTTTATTTCTATTTTATATATTGAGATTTCTTCTAACATTTCCTTTGATAAAAATCTTCTGCTTTTTGAAAAGTAGTATGTATCATATTTTTATGTTTACAGTGTGTTAACTTTATGGTAACTTATACTCCAGAATACGTATGTTTGTACCCACAGGCACGTAAAGTTTATTGACACATCTATTATGTAATGCTGTAGACCTGTCCGTGTCTGTTTCATAATGAATAATGAGTGACATCAGCATGTCCAGTGACAAGTCACATCCAGTGGGAAAAAAGTGATCAGCCGGTTACCTTCTCCATTTCCTTAGTTCTGTCACCCATTTCATCAAGTGACCTCCCATCTTCTGTAAACTAATACAGGAATTCTATCCAAAGCAATGTCTAAAAACCCTTTTTTTAAAAGTAACAGTTTGGTATGTTTATTGTAGATAAATTATTTTTGAGGCCTTCATTTTAGCTAAGTTTAGAATTTATGTTAGGCAACTAAGATTTGAGTGGCTATTCATTGAGTAATTTTCTACTATAAAGAATTTTATTGAACATTTATTTAAAAATATGTAACTCATGGTCAAAAAATAGGTGATTCATGGTCCCGACACTGAAGTTGTTTAGCGATTTAGTCATCAAGGGCAGTCTTCTCTTGTTTCTGATGCCATACTAATCAAGACAGTATGGACACTTGTATCTTAATTACCAAGGAATTACTAGTAATTGTTTTATTTTATCCATGTACTCTTAGTATTTAATAATTAAATACCTATTCTTAGTGCTTGACACTCCATATTTCTGTTTTTTGGAAATGAAACAAATATGCAGTCCAAAATTCAGAAACTACTAGAGTGAAATGCTGTTAAGTGGAAACCGGAGATAAATGCTGTTATTTTAACAAGTAGATTCTTCTCCAAAGAATAATGAGTGATTCTTGGGAAGATAAATTTTAATGTTCCCAATAGTCAACCTTGTTTTGTAGTAGTGAAAAGCTTACACGGGTACGGGTGCCTCATTTGAAACTCAGCCTAGTAAGGAAGTGAAAACTTAGCAGTCAGTGACACGGGGAAATAGCTATAGAAAGTGTCATCTATTTTTTTCGTATTTATAGTTAATCATCTGCATATTTTTGTCTTGTTGATCATTACCTGTAAATGAAAGACCTTAATAGGGGGGAAAAAAAAAAGAGTAAAGCTCAGTGTGAATGCAAATATCCAGTGATCTTCCTTTGTATTCTGTGATGTTCTTTATAAATGAATGCCTCAGTTCTCTGCTACCCGTTTCACAGCTTTGTACTGTTGCCTTATATTGTTTGTGCTTTTAAAGTGTGTCTATTGGGAAAACAAAATGTGTAGGTGGTTTGTAAGTGAATAATTTTTATTTCTTTTTGTATTAAAATTTTGCTTTTTTTTCTACTTTGGGAGATGTTTATTTACATTGTCAGACTACTCACAAAACAGATTTTAAAATTTGTTTGCTCGTGTGCTTTTCCCTTCAATGTGATATGAGAGATTACTATGAATGTTAGTTTCATTCCATGAAAAATTACTTCCATGTAAAGATAGGTCTCTTAATAAGTGAATCTAGTGGAAGAACATAGGTATCATTCTAATTCCATGATGAATTTTGTCATGATTCTATGTGAATAATGGGGTCCTTCAGGAAGTTGGAGCTTTTAATTGCAGTGAAGTTCTCTATAACTTCTAAATTCAGATTTCTAGATCCTTGCTTTTGCAGAATTTGGTGCTCAGATAATATTTAAGGATATTTCAGCGAGACAAACTGCATGTTTTTATCAAGTACCCTGTGCACCGCATTACATCTGGCAATTCTTTTTGTTTCATTATATGCATCAATATTTTTCTCAGCTACTATTACCTGAAACTTGTTTAACATGTATTAGACCTAGAATTTTCATTTTCTTTCTCACATAGTTGCTTCCTGGTGTCTGATTGAGAAATAACATTAAAATGCCAAATACCTGGGGGATTTAAGGAAGGGTCTATATGAGTAGGTAAATTAGCAGTATTGTATTTGTTTAGTGGATTTTGTTAGTGACTTTTTGTGTTTTGCTTTGGGGCCTTTTTATTTTGGTGTTGTAAAAAGTAACAGATATTTTCATCATTGCTTCATATGACATGGAGTTAGGACAGGGAAAAATCATTCAACTATTCTTATGCATTAAGAGATCAAATAAACCAGTGTGGGATATTAAGACTATCAATTGGTGGGATTAGGCTTGCCATTTTATTTTTATAAATATATATTTTTTCTGAATGTGTCTGAGTCCAAGAGTGGGCAAAAAATAATTTTCTACTTTGGACTAATCTATAGAGGTTTTTGAAAGTCTGCATTACTAACTTGTTGAATTCATGATATTCTGCCTATGGCACAAATTGTAAACCTTTGTTTTTCTAAAATAAAGTAATTGAAAACCTGTAATTGTTATTTTTACTGTGTATCCTGGTTGTTTGCAATAAGAATAGTTCTGTGTTCACGGTGAAACCCTGTCTCTACTAAAAATACAAAGAAACTAGCCGGGCGAGGTGGCGGGCGCCTGTAGTCCCAGCTACTCGGGAGGCTGAGGCAGGAGAATGGCGGGAACCCGGGAGGCGGAGCTTGCAGTGAGCTGAGATCCGGCCACTGCACTCCAGCCTGGGCGACAGAGCGAGACTCCATCTCAAACAAAACAAAACAAAAAAAGAATAGTTCTGTGTTCAAAGACAACAGCAACGGCTGTGTCTTCCAGAAAGTGTTTCCTTGTATTAAAATTACAATTATAGAAACGTAGAATTCTAGAGAAGAGAGAGATCAGATTGCAGTCTCATTCTGCTATATTACAAATCAAGAACCTGAGATCCATAGGTTTGATATAGTTTGTATTTGACCAACCTGATAATTTTAAAGTATTTTTTCCAAAAGCATATCTTATAGTTTATTTTGAGAAGAATTTCAGTCCTTAAATCAACTGCCAAATTATCTTTGACACCACACAACCACATTTAAAACCTCAAGTTTTTAAAAATTTTGTTTTAAATAGTATCAGGTATATTAGGAAAAAAAGGCTTTATACAAACGTTAATTTTAAAAATAATTTCATATACATATATATATATATATTTTTTTTTTTTAACAAGGACATCTCTTTTTATGAGAGTGACTGGCACACAAATAACAGCCCAAAACATGGACCCACAAACCTGTGAATTTGCAGACTGGCTAGTTAGGATGGGCCTTTTCTAATAAGGGTGGTCAAGCACAGCACATTCAGCTGTTTATAAATTTCACAGGAGTGTGATGGAAGCTTCTCATCTCTGTTGAGTGGCTGTATTGCACTGTGTGTGTGGAAGGTCCGGTGTCACACTCCCTGGTTCAACTCTTTCTGTCATTTACCTGTGTAAAGTTGAGTGAGCCACTTAATCATTCTGCTCCCGTGTTGTCTAATTGGAGGATGATGGCACCTATCCTCGTTGGATTGTGAAGAGAAATGAGCTGCACATGACATCTATTTAGAACGGTGACTGGCATACAGTAACAGCTAAAATATTAACTGTAATGTTTTTTAGATTTAATTGATTTCTCACTTTATTTAGAATTTATACCATTATTTACCACAGAGAAGTCATCAGGAATGTGAAATTCTAATGTTTTAAGTTTGCTTGGCTACTTTCTGCAATGTAAGTTCTAACATTTAGGATAGAAATGAAAAAAATTACTTTGACATAAAAATTAAGCAATTACAAATATTTAGGTTCAGATGTCTTGGAAAAATCCTCTGGTTTTTGTGCTTCTAGTGAAAATGAATATACATAAGCAGATATAAACCAGTAAGATTATTGGTTGATGTATGTGAATAGAAAGACATAAATGTCAGATTTAAAATAATGAATATTGAATATAGATAGGAAAATTATCTGATTTTCCTGCTAGCATACCTCACTGTAGTCAAGTGCTCAACTTTTCACTAAGCTCATCTCTGGTAAACTGAAATGATAACTAATGAGAAGTGGCAATTTTTTGTGTGATTTATTCTGTTTTTAAATTTATTTTTAGAAGCAGAGTCTCACTGTGTTGCCCAGGCTGGAGTGCAGTGGCACAATCATAGCTCATTGCAGCCTAGAACTCCTGGGCTCAAGTGATCCTCCTGCTTCAACCTCCCAAGTAGCTAGGACTATAGGCACACACCACCACATTCAGCTAATTTTTAAATTTTTTGTAAGCAGAGGTGAGTCTCGAACTCCTGGCTTTAAGCAATCTTTCTGCTTTGCCCAGATTTATTCTTTCAATAAACATTTAAGAAATATCTTTTATTCTATTGAATATACAGCAGCAAAAAACAGTCATAGCTTCAGTCTTCATTAAGTTTTTAGCTACTGTGATTGTTCAGTTTTTACTTAAAATGCTCAATTGGAAATCTTCCATTTTTCTGTTTTTCTTAGTTTCTCTTCTTACACAATCTATTGTTCAACATAAGAGCATTGATAATTGATCTCTGGGACTCAGAGGGTTAGTGACCAAGACAAAACAGAACATACCAGCTTGCTTCAAATATATGAAGGGGTCAGATTTACTCAGCATGTCTGCAACTGTGGTAGTTCTATGGATGGAGGTTAACAGGGAAATTGAACGCAGTTCAAGGTAAGGAAACAACAAAAAGAATATCCCGAGATAAAATGGGCTGTTGGAGGCTCAGAGTTCTCACAGTGAAAATGTTTTTCAAGCTAGAGAACTCCTCGGTATTGGTTTCTTCAAGACTGAGATTCTGTGAGTCCATAAATGTAAGCAGTAAAGCCACCATCCACGCCCATGTGTGTGACAGTCTCCTCTTTTAATAACAAAAAGATCCAAAAAGGTTTTTAGCCAACTTTAATGTATCAAGTTTTGTTTGGGTGGATGAAAAAGTCCAGTGAAGCTGAATTTATAGAAACTGAGACTATTTCTCCACCCATCTAAATTTTTCACAGGAATCTTTACATCATTGTCTTAGTTCATAAGTGTCCATGGTCATTTACTAATTTATATAAAAATAGTTTTCTTCTATTAAAGTTGATTTGCCAGTTTCTGCATCTGTTTGATGCAACCACTGGAAATTCTATTTCCAATTATAAACACACAGTCAAAAACACAGTAAACATTTAATAGTTAAAATTATGAGGCTGTATACACAATCTGTGTAACTAATAAATCTGTGTTACATTATTTTATCTTTTTTTTTTTTTTTTTTTTTTTTTGAGATTGAGTCTTGCTCTGTCACCCAGGCTAGAGTGCAGTGGCATGATGATCTCGGCTCACTGCAACCTCCGCCTCCCAGGTTCAAGCAATTCTCCTGCCTCACCCTCCTGAGTAGCTGGGATTACAGGCATGTGCCACCATTCCAGGCTAATTGTTTGTATTTTCAGTAGAGACCGGGTTTCACCATGTTAGCCAGGATGGTCTCGATCTCCTGACCTCGTGATTCACCCACCTCGGCCTCCCAAAGTGCTGGAATTACAGGCCAGAAAGCCAGGATCTGTCTGTGACTTATTTTCTTCAACACCGTGTATCTAATCTGTGAGAAATGCCCATCAGTTGTATCTTTAAAATATATTCAGAAACCAAACTTTGCATGGCTTTCAAGACTAACATCTGGGTTCAGGCCACCATTATCCTTTACCCTGATAAGGGCTTCCGTCATAGCCTGACTGCGGTCTACTGTTGAAAGAGGAACTGAAGTCATTTTTTTTACAGTGTGATATGGTTTGGCTCTGTGTCCCCACCCATATCTCATATTGAATTGTAATCCCTAGTGTTGGAGGTGAAGCCTGTTGGGAGGTGATTGGATTATGGGGACGGATTTCCCCCTTGCTTTTCTCTTGATAGTGAGTGAATTCTCATGAGATCTGGTTGTTTAAAAGTGTGTGGCACTTTCCTCTTTGCTCCCTCTCTCTCTGGCCGCCATGCGAAGAAGGTGCTTCCTTCTCCTTCACCTTATGTCATGATTGTAAGTTTCCTGAGACTTCCCCAGATTTGCTTCCTATACAACCTGTGGAACTGTGAGTCTCTTCATACATTACCTCTTCTCTTCATAAATTACCCAGTCTCAGGTAGTTCTTTATAGCAATGTGAGAATGGACTAATACACAATATAAAGCAGGTTAAGTCATTTTTCTGCTCAAAACATTCCTTAGTGTAATTGCCAACATCCTAACCATAGCCTATGTTACTGCTTGAATTCTGTCCCCCCAAAATTCGTATATTGAAGTCCTAACCCCAGGTACCTCAGATTGTGACCTTATTTGGAAATAGGGTTGTTGCAGATGTAATTAGTTAAGATGAGGTTTCACTGGAGTAGGGTGGGCCCTAATATCAGATAGTTATGATGTGCAGCATTATTTCTGGGTTCTCCATTCTGTTCCATTGGTCTATGTGCCTGTTTTTGTACCAGTACCATGCTGTTTTTTTCACTGTGACTTTGTATTACAGTTTGAAGTTGGGTAATGTGATTCCTCCAACTTTGGTCCTTCTACTTAGGATTACCTTGGCTATTCAGGTTCTTTTTTGATTCTTATATAAAGAGGAAATTTGGAGACAGACAAGCACCCGTCGAGAATACCACATGAAGATGAAGGCAGAGATGGAGTGATGATGCTTCTACAAGCCAGGGAATGCCAAAGATGACCAGCAAATCACAAGAAGCTAGGGCAGACGCCAGAAACTGATTCTTCCTCACACCTCTGGAAAAGAACTGACCCTGTGGATGCCTTGGACTTCTAGCCTCCAGAACTGGGAAACTGTTTCTGTTGCTGAAGTCACCCAGTTTGTGGCACTTTGTTATGGCAGCCCCAGCAAATTCAAATAGCTTCTAATGCTTTCCAACAGTCTCCCTGCCTCCCACTGTTAACACATTTAACTCCAGTGCACCTATCTCCTGGCTCATTTCCTTCCAGCTTCCTGACCTCTGCTGTTCCTGGAACACACCCAGATGCTCCTTTGCACTTTCTGGTCCTCCTGATGAGAATAACATTCTTCTTGATACCCACAGGACTTCCTCAATCACTTTCATCACCTTATCATTAATGCCTTTATGACCTACTCTCTGTAAATTGACCTCCTGGCCTCCGGTTCTTCATCCCTTTACACTGTGCTTTTTTTTTTTTTTTTTTTTTTTTAGGTTTGGGGATACATGTGAAGGTTTGTTATATTAATATGTTATGGGGATTCATTGTACATAGTATTATTACATCACCCAGGTATTAAGCTCAGTACCCAATAGTTATCTTTTCCTCCTCTCCCTCCTCTGAACCTTAACCCTCAGGTATATCCCAGTATTTGTTTTCTTCTTTGTGTTCACAAGCTCTTATCATTCAGCTCCCACTTACAATTGAAAACATGTGGTATGTGGTTTTCTGTTCCCGTGTTAATTTTCTAAGGATATTAGCCTCCAGTTCCATTTATGTCCTCGCAAAAGACATGATCTTATTCTTTTTTATGGCTGCATAACATTCCGTGGTGTATATGTACCACATTTTCTTGATCTAGTCTGTCATTGATGGGCATTTAGGTTGATTCCATGTGTTTGCTATTGTGAACAGTGCTGCAATGAACATTCATGTACATGTGTCTTTATGGGAGAATGCTTTATATTGCACTGGGTGTATACCCAGTAATGGGATTATTGGGTCAAATGGTAGTTCTGCTTTTAGCTCTTTGAGAAATCACCATACTGCTTTCCACAATGGTTGAACTAATTTATATTCCCATCAACAGTGTTTAAGTGTTCAGTTTCTCTGCAAACTTGACAGCATCTGGGTTTTTTTTTTTATGACTTTTTAATAATAGCCATTCTAACTGGTGTGAGATGGCATCTCATTGTGATTTTGATTTGCATTTCGCTAATGATGAGTGATAATGAGATTTTTTTCATACGCTTGTTGGCTGCATGTATGTCCTGTTTTTCAAAGTGTCTGTTCATATCTTTGCCCACTTTTTAATGGGGTTGCTTTTCTCTTATAAATTTGTTTAAGTTCCCTATAGATTCTGGTTATTAGACCTGTGTCAGATGTATAGTTTCTCCCATTCTGTAGATTGTCTGTTCACTCTGTTGATAGTTTATTTTGCTGTGCAGAAGCTGTTAAATTCAATTAGGTCCTATTTGTCTATTTTTGCTTTTGTTGCAATTGCTTTTGGTGTCTTTGTCATGAAATCTTTGCCCATTCCTAGGTCCAGGATGGTATTGCCTAAGTTATCTTCCAGAGTTTCTATAGTTTTGGGTTTTACATTGAAGTCTTTAATCCATCTTGAGTTTATTTTTGTATAAGGAAGGTGTCCAGCTCCAATCTTCTGCATATAGTTAGCCAGTTATCCCAGCACCATTTATTGAATATGATTTTTTCCCCATTGCTTGTTTTTGTCAGCTTTGTCAAAGATCAGATAGTTGTAGATGTGTAGCCTTATTTCTGAGTTCTCTATTATGTTCCATTGGTCTATGTGCCTGTTTTTGTACCAGTACCATGCTGTTTTGGTTAGTGTAGCCTTGTAGTATAGTTTGAAGTTGGGTAACGTGATTCTTCCAGCTTTGTTATTTCTGCTTAGGATTGTGTTGGCCATTTGGGTTCCTTTTTGGTTCTGCATTTTTTTTTTTTTTTTTTGAGATGGAGTCTGGCTCTGTTGCCCAGGCTGGAGTGCGGTGGCACAATCTTGGCTCACTGCAAGCTCCACCTCCTAGGGTTCACGCCGTTCTCCTGCCTCAGCCTCCCAAGTAGCTGGGACTACAGATGCCTGCCACCACACCCAGCTAATTTTTTGTATTTTTAGTAGAGACGGGGTTTCACCATGTTAGCCAGAAGTGTCTCAATCTCCTGACCTTATGATCTGCCCGAAGTGCTTGGCCTCCCAAAGTGCTGGGATTACAGGCATGAACCACCACGCCAGGCCAGTTCTATATAAATTTTAAAATACATATTAACTGCTCATTTACTGACTGCTTCTATCCTCAAATGCACTTTAACTGTAAGCTCCAAATAGTCATAGACTTTATCTGTTTTATTTCAAGGCTATATTCCGAGTTTTAGAACATGCTTGGCATGTACTATGGGTTCAATAAATATTTGTCAAATGAATGAGTGAGTGTGGAATCTGTTGTTTTTACATCATGATGTTTTTATCAACAGAGTGTTAAAGTTTTCTGATTTAAAAAAACAAAAGCATATATTTAATTTTAATTGAAGATTTTAAACGTATGGTACAAAAGCATTTAAGTGTTTACTGATTCCACAGCAAGAAAAATAAGTAATTAACATAAAAGTGTCATTAGCTTTGAAGATATTTTAAATTTTAACGGAGAAGATTTATTTCATTAGTTAGCTTGGGATCTAAAATCTTAAAATTTGTGTAGTCATTGAAAATAAGAATAGATTTGATGTCAAGTACTGTGCAAACTTTTATGTAACCAAATAATTTCCATCCCTCAAATACTATGAAATAGTAATTATCTCTTTTGCAAATGCCAGTTTAAAATTGTTAGCCTTTGTGGTGCCAATTACTATATTTTAAATCAGGGATTCTTAACCAGTGGTGCCTATCAGAATTACATGAGTGTCACCACAGATGATTTACAAAAACACACATAAACCTTAGCAAATCTTTTTGGTTGGTCTTGGAGGAACTCCCGCTTGAAGCCAGAACAGAAAGAAAAAAATCGGCAGTGGATTTTGGTATGTACTCCAAGTTGTGAACTAATGGTTGAAATGACTGTTAGGAAAGGTAAAAGCGTCAGTGCCTCTGAAAGAAGTTGGATTTTGTGAGATTTCCTTCTGAGCAGTCAGAGGTCGAATCCAGTACAAGAACATGATGTGCTTCACAGCCTCCTCACGACAGGCAGCCCCAGTGGAAGCTTCAGGAAAGGGATTTTTATTCTTGTAAACAAGAAAGTAGGTTATGTTCAGCTGGGATTCTCTCTCTCTCTCTCTCTCTCTCTCTCTTTTTTTTTCTATGCTCCTTCCTCTAGAGATGAGTAAGGGCTCAAACTGACTTAAATCAGCCTTGGCTTCGAGGGATGTCCGGAGTAGAGGGAGCCCTGGGAGCTGCAGTTCGTTGAAGTTTCACACCTTGTGGCTTCATCGTCATGAGTAATTTATATAGAAAACAAAATTTAAAATAGGAAAAAACACACGAGCACACACACACACACACACACAAAACCCGTGAGAGGGTGTATCTACTCAGCTGTGTTCTCATAACCAGGTGCAGTTCATTTCTAGATTACTGGACTTTTGTGATCAAAAGCAGTTTCTTCCCTAGGGAAGTGGATTGGATAACTTCAGATGGTAAAAGAAAAAGGAAACAAAATGGGAGCTAAAATTCCCAGCCTCTAGTGGGGTGATGCCTGTTGGAAAGGGAAGAGGAAAGGTGCCATGGCTCTGACTCCATTGTTCTGCTTTTGGTCATTGTATATGTTGTAGTTAAAACAATTATAAATATTTCTTATTGTGCATATTTAGAGAGACAAATAGACAAAGCAATTGTGGCTACATGTTTATAACACCTATGTACCCTTTACCTAGAATCATCAATTATACTCTTCTTGTAACTTTTATATAGGTTTAAAAAGTTTTAAAATAAATGCTTTTATTTAAAAAGTAAATACAGTAAGCAATATATTTTTAATTGAGTAATTTTGAATCTGCAGCCAGAGATTTTTAAAAATTATCAAATGTGAGGCTGGGCGTGGTGGCTCAAGCCTGTAATCCCAGCACTTTGGGAGGCCGAGACGGGTGGATCACGAGGTCAGGAGATCGACACCATCCTGGCTAACACGGTGAAACCCCGTCTCTACTAAAAAATACAAAAAACTAGCCGGGCGAGGTAGCGGACGCCTGTAGTCCCAGGTACTCGGGAGGCTGAGGCAGGAGAATGGCATAAACCCAGGAGGTGGAGCTTGCAGTGAGCTGAGATCTGGCCACTACACTCCAGCCTGGGCGACAGAGCGAGACTCCGTCTCAAAAAAAAAAAAAAAAAATTATCAAATGTGATAGAAATATACATTATGCCTTTAGACAGAATGCACTACAGCAGCATTGTACATGGGTCTGTAAAAGTACTGTCTCAAATGACAGATGCAAAATGCCTTTATGTGAGATGAAAACCTTGATATCAAATACGGATAAGAAAGGTTTGGACAAAATCGACTAATGGAGATTTTAAAAAGGCTTTTGCTACTAATAATAAATTAATAAATTATGCTGAAAAGCCATGAGCCTAGACTGAAAGGTTTATCCCTTTTATTCAACTTAGAAAACAACAATTATTTATGTAAACAGTTTAAAATTTTTAAGGAAATTATTAATACATAATATCTGACTACTGTTGCTTAGAATATATCTGAGTATTACTAATTCTTACACAACCAATCCAGATCAACAGGTCTTTGAGGCATACACTGACTTTTCTTGAGGTGTTAATTTCATCCTCCATCTTGGCCACATAAGACATTGTATAAACTTAGGTTTGATGCTTAATGTACAGAATTACACTATGAGTGAATTAAATCAATTTATTTATCTATCTGTTGCAAATCTAATGACATTTTTTCTTTGTAGAGACAGGGTTTTGCTATGTTGCCTAGGCTGGTCGCAAACTCTTGGCCTCAAGCCAATCTGCCCTTGGCCTCCCAGTGTGTTGGGATTATAGGCATAAGCCACTACCCTCAGTCTGATGACATTTTTAAGAGTTGAAATTGTGTTGCCTGGGCTCAATGCTCAATAAGAGTTTGAATGAAAGAATCATTGAGTAAATCAGTGAATGGATAGATAGATAAGATAGAATTTTCAAACAATAAACAAAAGAATGTCATAAATACCCTAATAATACCGCCCTTAAAAACATTCAAATAGAGACTGCTGTGTTTATTGGCAGTTACTCATGAATGACTATACACACATACAAATTAAAAAATTATATGTTTTCATATATTGATTATGACAAAGTAAACATTTCCACTACATGTTTCCATGAAAATTAGAAAACAAAAATAGAAACATGTCATATGTCCAGAGACAGCCAAATTAAAAAGTATAATGTATCTTTGAAGTAGAAACACTAGGAGATGTGTACTCCCTCAATCTCCCCCGCTCCCCCCCGCCACCCCACCGACACACATTTACTGTGGGACTTTGAATTTACACAGTGGGTGGGAGCAGGTTGAACATCTCTGTAACGCTATGGTCTTTGTGTCTGCTGCCTGAGCTTTGCATCTGCTGCCTGAGCTTGAAACCCATCTCAGTTCTTGTTGCCATGGATCTTGGTGCTTTGAGAGCCCTTCCAAAGCCTTCCTGATGGTGTTACACCCAAAATCTGACTGAGACGCAGCAGGAGGACCTAGATGAAGGTGGAACATCTTCAGACCCAGCCATGCCTCCCATTGAGGAGGTGTCAGAGGTCAGTCGTGTGTGTGAGCTGGAAATGTCTACATCTTGACTTCTGCCCTCATTCTCACATAAGATCACTTTGTGGTTCATCTTCAGAGGAATAATGCAGGACAGGAATTCGGAAGTATTCTACATAGCCAAGTTGACACATTAGAAAGCCACAGAGGCCACCTGCGGCCACCAGCAATTATACACGTGGTGCTATAATCCTGAACCACACTTGATCACCAAATAAAGACGGTATCTAAGGCAAGCTTCTGTTTAGCGTAATACTATGTTAAGTTCTACTAACACAGCTTACAGTAGATAATAAGGGGATAAGAGAGATGAAAAAAACAAAAATGTTTATACTCTGAATAGCATGTGTGTATGTGCATATATAAATATATATCCA
Organism: Mandrillus leucophaeus; assembly: GCF_000951045.1. Taxonomy (NCBI): domain Eukaryota; kingdom Metazoa; phylum Chordata; class Mammalia; order Primates; family Cercopithecidae; genus Mandrillus; species Mandrillus leucophaeus. The sequence goes on from NW_012109141.1 coordinate 6,779,138, forward strand.
TTTCAAAACTAAAGAAGAAATACTCATGACTATTACAATCCTTGTTTCTACCACTGGTCATATGATTGTAACTGTATTTATAACCACCTCCTTCCATTTCCCATCCCATATTCTCTTTGCCCTCAGCAATTCCCAGCTGGCCACTGTTCCTTGCCTAATGAGGTAATGTAAAATTTCTTTTTGGAAAGGTTCTGTTTTAATCAGGTTGTTATAATTTTCCATTGACCTTAGTTACAGAAAATCTGAAAGCTAAGAGGCAACTCAGAGGACACACTGCATTCCAGACAACCTCTCCTCACTCCCGTTATATAGAAGCCACTTGATTTCTGCTTATTAATCTGGATCAAATGCCCTAGCCAGTGCAGCAACCCCTTCTTTGCTTATTGATTTAGTGACATGAGGAACACTAAGTGACCAAGTGGTGCTTGGTGGAAGGGTTTCTCCCTTTGGAATAAGAGATCTAGACCAGCAGAGCCTAAGGGGGCAGAGACTGGAAGGAAAAATTTTGTTTGTGGATTACTAGGAAGAATAATGAAAGGAGGTTCCTTTCATTTCACCCCTTGATTCTCAGACCCATGAATTCTTATTATGGGAGAAATAGTACTTTCTATTAGATCCCGATACATATTTTCTCCAAGCCCTGCAGACAGTTACCATCTGGGTAGATAGGGCCCAGCCTAGGCTGGGACCGTACTGGAGTCTTCCAAATGCCATTCTACTCTTCAATCAAGCTGGCTGCTTCAGGAGGATGGGGAAGACTAACAGTGAGACGAATTAATTGCATGCTATACTTATTTGAAGTGAAATGAATTCCATAGGCAGAAATGACCACAGTTTTTCTTCCCAAGACAACACATCATAGAGACCTCCTCATGAGGCTGTCCTGACAGGGAGAAGGTAGTGTATCAGAAGTACAGGTGAGAGGCATCTAGGGTACTTCCTCATGCAATTTACTTATTCCCTGCAGACCTCATCAAGCCCAATCCCATACATATCTCTTCCATTTAACAATAAAGTGCTGCTGTACATGTCCAAATTTATGGCTTACTGGATCAGCCAACACCTCGTCATGATGAAAAACTCAGCTCACATGGCAAGTTGGTGGTCCGAGTTCAAGCAGTCAGCTGGTAAGACCGAAAGCTGTTTCTCCAAAGGTCAATAGACACCTGCAGAAGACAATATGGCTTTGCTCCAGAATCCTGAGTGTTTTCACTGTGATTCTCTTATCAACTTGCCCAAAGCACCAACCAGCATCTCAATCTGCCACCTAGATAAACACATCACATTTGCGGGGTCTGACGGTGCATGCAGAGCCCGCACTACTGTAGAACCTTCCCTTATTCTGGACCCCACTCCAAAGTGGCAAGTGTTTAGTTCACTTAGCAAATGAGTTGAAGTAATAGGCCCAGACGAGGTACATGTTGTCTCCAGCATCTGATGAAATTTATCAGACATTGATACATCTTTCTTAGTGATTGGGAACAGATTCCACAACTTGACCTTCACCACTACTAGAAGTAGTATCTTGATATGTCCCAGACCATTGGACCATCAGTGACTTCACCAAGATGAAAGGCCTCTAAATTTTTGGAGGACTTCTTTTCATTTTCTGTCCTCTGGCTTGCAGTGTCTCACCAATGTGTCTAGGGTAGTTGTGACTACCTGCCCAGCAGGTTTAGTCTGTGTTATGGGCCGAATTACGGCCCCGTCCCCACCATCAAATTCGTGTGTTGGAGTCCTAATTCCCAGTACTTCAGAACATGACTATATTTGGAGATAGAACCTTGAAAGAGGAAATTAAGTTAAAATGAAGTCATTAGCATGGGCCCTAATCCAGTGTGACTAGTGTCCTGATGGAAGAAGAAATTTGTTCCAGAGGGAATACCATTTTGAAGACACTAGAAGAAAGTAGTATCTACAAGCCATGGAGAGAGACCGCAGAAGAAACCAGCTCTGCCAACACCTTGATCTTGGCCTTTTACCCTCCAGAATTGTGAGAAAACAAAATGTCTGTTGTTTAAGCCACTCTCCATGATACCCTGTTATGGCACCCCTAGCAAACTGATATGATCAGCGTATTATCAATGCAATACACCAGTGTGACACTCAGAGAAGGAATAAATCCATAAAAGTCCTCTTGGGCTAGATTCTGGTATGTGACTGAGAAGTCCCCGAAGGACAGTGGAGGACAGTATGGGACTGAAGAATTAAGAAATCCCTAAAGGACAGTGAGGGACAGTATGGGACTGAAGAACGGATAAATTACAGAAGGACAGTGACGTTCCCTTGGGCTCGATTCTGGTATGGGACTGAAGAATTGAGAAATCCCTGAAGGACAGTGAAGGACAGTACGGGACTGAAGAATGGATAAATTCCTGAAGGACAGTGACGTTCCCTTGGGCTCGATTCTGGTATGGGACTGAAGAACTGAGAAAATCCGGACGGACATATTGCTGAGTTTTTCAGCTTAAAGCAGACACTTGCTTATGATCTTCACTAAGAAGTATAAAGCAGAAATTTTAAGTTTTTAATATTCATATTTATTAATTTTATACTAAATGCATCCATAAGGTCTCTGGAGTAGAGTGGATTAATCATTATTTACTTTACAGTAAACAATTTCATGGTTGCCCTGTACCCAAATTCCTATCCCTGGGGCAGCGTGATGGAAGCCTGAAGCCATCCTACACATAAGGTATTTATATTTCAGGTGAAAATCCTGCAGAGTCCAGGTGCTTCTGTGCATGCCATCCAGCTTCTTTCCTCAAAGAAGGGAGAGAACTTTTGCTTCTTCAGGAGGACCCTGAGTTTTATCTCCAACCCTTTAGAATATAAATCCATCTCACCAGGGGAAGATAACACCACTGTCTTCAGCTCTGCAACTCCGTGTCTCCAGCCCAGGTCTCCACGCCCTTCTGACACGAAGAAAAACACCTCCAGGAGATAGAGCGCTCTGGAGTTTTACGTAAGCAGTCAAAAATTATTTCCTGAGACTTGCGTTTAGTCCTGGTTCTGGTTCAGCAAAATTTGTTCAGATACAAAAATATTTTCTCTAAAGCACCACAAGGGGTCAGCAAACTTGTTTTTATAAAGAGACAGGCAATAAATAATTTAGTCTTTGGGTCCCACAAAGAGATTCTGTCATACAGTCTACGTTTGTTTGTTTTAGCTCTTTAAAAATGCAAAAACCTTTCTTAGCTTGAGACCTCTTCAAAAATAGGCTACAGGCTGGATTTGGATTGCAAGTTTGCCCCTCTTCAAAAACAGGCTGCAGGCTGGATTCGGCTTGCAAGTTTTCCTGGTATAGAGAGAAAAAGTACTCACCAGGTCCATCGTCACATGCCAGATACAAGGGGATGTCTGAATTTCCTCTGGCAAAGCCACATTTGGAACAACAGCTGCAATTGGAATCCTCACCTGATTAAATTTTCAATAATCGGCTTTCATTCTCCAATATCCATCTGCTATCTACACAGGCAAAATAGCCGAATAGAATGGAACCCCTCACCCCTGCATCTTTCGAGTCCTTGATGGTGGCAACAATCTCTGCACTCCAGGAATGTGTGCTACCTTTGGTTTACTATTATCAAAGGCAGGGGCTGTTCCAGCGACTTCCATTTTGCTCTCTTTCCATTCCATTGTCAGGTACATGCGGAAATTCTGCGAGTTCTTTGCAGATGCTCTACCCATTCTGGTGCTAGGAAAGTAATCAGAAGGTGGCCCACTGTGAGGCAGACTCCAGCCAAGCCTCCATCAGTTATCTGACAGCTACAGTTTCCTACTCTGACCAGTGACCACAGGAAGTATTGTCAGTTTAAAACCATGAAATAAATCCTGTAATTCCTCAAGATCTGATCATTTTTCCCCACCCAAAGCTGTCATTATGGTAAATAGTGTGTGTCCTTGGGTGGGACCACAAAGAAGATGATTTGCAGATGTACATTGTTTTTGTTTTGCTATGCAGCAGTATCCTGTTTTCAATGGGATGGCTTCAGGCTTTCTTCACTCTGTCTCAGGGGTAAGAATTTGGGCACAGGGCAGCCATTTCAGAGGCTTTGAGTGTGTGAAATGGAAATTAATTGAAGGACATGACTCTAATTTGGTTATTCAACTCAGACTTCAGTTCAAGACTATAGCTTTTCCGATTAATCGGGTCAAGTAAAATTTCACCGGACTGCGCATCAGTTTCAGTTCTAGTTTGACTAGCAGACATTATACAATTGGCCTTTCCAGTAACTCACCTTGTCTTCAGTGACTAAGTACCCTCACTTGGCTCTGTTGAAGCTCAGGAAATATTAATAATCCCCTTAAATATGCCGCTTTGGACTTCAAAAGGAGAGCTCCTGGGGAACAGCAAATGCAGGGATAGGCTTTCCCTGAAGTGTTCCCATCTACTAAAGGCCGGATCCTCCAGAACGTAGTCAATTGTTGTGAATCCCTTCCCCAGATGTCTTATCAACAGGGTGAGACCGATGCATATCGCGGAAAGAAGACTACAGTTGACACCACACCCAGAGCCCAGATGACTTTCTACCAGATGGTTGTCTGTTTTCCAGGCCCACTCATCTGCTCTAAAAGTTATTTTCTCCCCCTCTAACTTGTCTTCATTCTCTACTCCTTCTCCCTATGAAGAAGGGCACATAGCCTTCCAAATTCTGTTGTTATTGAGTCCTCACCTTCCTGTGATGCCCCCGTGCGCATAATAAATGTGTTTGCCTTTTTCCTGTTAATTGCCCTATTGTTGGTTTATCTGTCAGACTCAAATATTAAAACTCCAGAGGGGAAAGAAAGGATCATCTTGCTCTAACAGCTCCCAACAGCTTCCCCCATCCTGGAATCCCATTCCTTCTATTGGGTAGAGAGCCCAGTTCATTGTAGCAGTTTCCTTGTGATTTCTGACTTACAGAAGAGAGAACTCTTCAAAAATGCTGCAGCTTCCCCCCTTGAGTTGTTTTTCTCACATCTGTGAGGAAAGATATGTCTTCTAGGTCTTTCCAGATCAGGTCATACATGATAAATCCACATTAATATTCCATCATCCCTAAACCTTTATTTAGACAGCTTTATTGAAAGACAGCTTTATTCATATACCATAAAATTTAACCTTTTAAATTGCACAGTGTTGTTTCGTTTATATATATTCACATACTTATGTAACTGTAGCACTACCTAATTTTATGATATTTTCATCACATCAAAAGGAACCCTGTGCCCATTAGCAGTCACTCCCTTTTCTTTATATTCCTCATCCCTCATCAACCAGCCCTAGGCAACCACTAACCTATTCTGTATGAAGGTTCCAATGTATTCAAATCCTTGTCAAAACTTATTGTTTGTCTCTTTTCTTTTAATCATCTTAAAGGGTATAATATGTTGTCTGTGGTTTTGATATGCATTTCCTTAGTGACTAATAATTTCAGTATCTTCTTATGTGCCTGTTGCCACTGGCATGTCTTCTTTAGATAAGTTTCTATTCAGATTCTTTGCCCATTTAAAAAACCAGATTATCCTTTACTTATTAGGTTTTAAGAGTTATTTATATTTTGATACAAATCCTTAGGTTTCAGTCAATATGAATGGGCAAAATCATGCCATTCTTTCAGTTGGCCTTATACCTCCTCATGGGTCATACTTAAATTTTCAAAATTTGGGCCCGTTGGCAACTACCTCCAGGAAGGTCACTACAGGTGTTTATGGCCAAGGAGGACAAACTTCTTCACAGAGTTGAGAAAGCTGCTTCTGCCAACAAAGGGATCTTGGTGGGACTCGGTGTTTGAGGTGCCCACTTTAATCAGAATCTCTCCACATGTTCTCATGCCAGTTTTCAGGATTTCATTCACTCTCAATTCACTAACCCAACTTCAACAAAAGAAGATCTCATTTTCTTTTCCCAAGTTCTCCACTTACAGCAGCAATAAATCCATCCAATTTTACTTATTTTTTTCACCAAAATATCCTAAGACAGCAAATACTTGGTCACCTGGAGCCTTGACTCTTACGGACGCTGGTGTGATTGTCTAAACGGTGCTGACACTGCATGCATGGATTACTAATGGCCCACTGCACTGAAAACTAGATCATTTGTGCCTTTAAATTTAATTAGATCAAAGAACCAGTTCCAGAAATCCCAGAACCAATGCATAGAATATATTGTTAATATTCTGTTTCTCTGGAACCGCTCTCAGTAGCAAACTCTGTTTTAGCAGGGTTCAATCAGAGAGGTAAAAACACCAGAAGATACATATCTAAATGCATATATACAAACACACGCTAATATTGTTTAGCTCTGTGTTCCCATCCAAATCTCACCTCGAACTGTAATCCCCGTAATCCCCAGGCGCCAAGGCCAGGACCAGGTGGAGGTAATTGAACCACGGGGCCAGTTTTTCCCTACGCTATTCTCGTGAGAGTGAGTGAGTCTCGCAAGATCTGACGGTTTTACAAGCGTCCGGCCCTGCTTGCCCTCCCTCTGTCCTGCCGCCCCGTGAAGAAGGTGCCTGCTTCTCTTTTGCCTTCGTCATGATTGTAAGTTTCCTGAGGCCTTCCCACCCATGCAGAACTGTGAGTCAAACCTCTTTCCTTTATAAATTAGCCAGTCTTGGATATCTCTTCATAGCAGCGTGAGAGCAGACTAATACGCACACAGAGAGATTTGTTACAAGGATTTGTTGGAACTGGGTAAGCTAGCTAGGCAGTCCTTCTAAGGCTGTTGTCTTCACATCTGGTGTTGGAGCTTGAAGTTTACTGAAGTTCGCAGGGTAGGCACTTTGGAAGAGAACATGAATGGGAGGTGGTGGAGTCCACAAGAACAGCTGAAGCTCCCAGGAGTGACTTTCACCTGTGTTAGTTCTTCTGGTGTTCACCTTGTGTTACGAGTGTCATTTCAGAAGTCAGGACCCTTGAAGGTATTGAGACATTGGCCCAGGAGGCTCAGATGCAAAAGTCAAGCTGTGTAAGGCCATGTGTAGGCCCAGATGCTGCCTCCGGCCAATGAGCTTAGTTAGCAGACCAGCGGCACAGTGTGTGAGCTACAAATGCTATGCCTTTACTTCCACCCTGCAAATCTCACTCAAAAAATTGTATGTGTGGCCCATGCTAATGGGAAACATAGAAGAGGGAGAATTCTGGGAAACGTTTTTCAGTGTAGGTGAATAGACACACGACAAGGCTACCTCATGTAGTTAAATACTTAAATCTTTCTTTAAACAAAATAGCTTTATTGAGGTATAATTGATATACAAAAGACAGCATATATTTAATGTGTACAATTTAATGAGTCTGGGTATATGGATATACTCATAAATTCTAGCTATAATCAAGGCAATTAATACATCTATCACCTCCAACAGTATTTTTGTTTTTGTTTTTGTCATAAGAAAACTTAACATGGGTAAGAATTACAGCTGAGCCTAAGGAGACATAACAAGCAAATGTAATGTGGTAGCTAGGATGAGATCCTGGCACAGCAAAAGGATGTTATGTAAAAAGGAAGGAAACATGAATAAAATGAGAACTTTAGTTAATAATAATATACTGATATTAGTCTATTTATTGTAACCATTGTAGCACATTATTGCAATACATTAATAGTATAGGAAGCTGAGTGTGTGGTTCTATGAAAACTTAACTACTTTTGTAATTTTTCTGTACATCTAAAACTGTTCTAAATTAAAACACTTATTTTAGTAAAAGTTACATATGATTGTTCTTCAAATATGCTTGCTCTTTGTTCCATTAGGCTATGGCTTTTCACTGGTTCCCATTCCTTCTTAAATCTCCTTAATTATTATAAACATGCCTTTTTGACCTATTTTATATTCTCCTATTTTTCTTATTCTTGAATCACAATTCTTTAATGGTTGCTTCCACATAATTTTCTTCCTGGTACTTTATTTTCTTGTATATCTAATATTTTTCACTGTGACATTATATTTGATAAATTTTCCTCTATTAAATTTTGAATTCCTAACTTATAAAAGTGTCTACAGGTGGTTTGCAGATTACTTCTTATAAAGTTCCAATAGGTTCATGTGTAGAGAAGTGTTTTAAATGAATTTCAAGCCTTATGATTCCCATATTCTGCCAGTAAGTATTCTTAATTGCTGACAACTGTGACCCACTCTGGCTGATTTAAACAAAACCCAACTTATAAAGGACCTTGGGATTGTCAGAGTGCCCTGAAAGGACTGGAGATCAGCCTTGGGTACTGCAGAGCCAGAGCAGTTTCTAAATCATGCTGCACAATTGTTTCCATCAAGGCCACAGGCAATACCACTTTAACCACTAATACCACTCATTCTTGATATTGGGTGCAGTTGCTGGATTTTTAATCACCGTTACCTGTGGCAAGTAGAGTTACATGGCTGCTGTCACTGCCACAATCCTCGCCAGCAGGATTCAATTCTGATTCTAGTTAAATCTGGCAGAAGTACATCTGTTTGGGAGGGCCAGGTCGTATGGTCACATGTGTACACAAGCTGCAAAGATGGGATAGCCGGGAAATAGATTTTTGTCTTCTTCATGGGACAGGCTTCCTATCTATTACCCAGGCTACCACAGCACACAGGTTCCAAAACGTGGGAATGGGATTCACATTCTGGGCAACCCAAAAGAATAACATATGTCCTGAACATACACCACAGGACAGCATACATTTGATCAAGTCTTATGATGCAAATTTTCACCGGAGATTTTTTTCATTTATCCCAGAATGTGAGATAGCTATAATATGTAGTTCAGTATGTATGTGTTTGTAGGGGAGGGATCAGATCAATGCACCATGTCTCTGGAAAATGGATGCAGGTGATTATACTCATGGTGAGGTGAGGCTAAAGGGATGGGCTGAAATATTCCTGTTCTTTCCTTTGCCAAAGTGAGAAAAAGGAATTTAACCATAGTGTGTTTGCAACTTTCAACCATACCCCATTTCTGCTCTAAGGAAGCGACAAGTGTGTGGCTTTTCTGGAGAACTTTGCCCAAATTTCAGTATAGTTCTAGGTGGTCATGTTCAGAAAGTTGCGCCGTTTGGGCTGGTGCTGCTGGCAGAAGTGGCTAACAGTGTGGACTTGGGAGGCCAAGCATCACATTCTGGCTTCACCGCTTACTAACTGTAGGACTGTGCACAAATTCCATAATATTTCTGTTGGACTCAGTCTTCTCATACTGTAATCACATTATCTGCAAAAGAAGGGCATTGTGAGAACAAGTGAAAGAATGTAGTTATGCATTATCTACCATATGTCCTACATTCTCTTGTATTATCTCCTGGAATTCCAACACCTCTTCTGTTGATAAGAGTATGTTCCTGAAAAACCAAAGCTGGGCCGTAAAGACAGATTCATTTGTATGTTCAAGAATGAAGCTTACGTGGCTAGGAAATCTTTAAACACCACTTTTGTGTTTGCAATTGAAGTACAATGTAGGAAAGCAGAGAGATTTGGAAAAATCTAAATGAAATATACAGGGATATACAGGGTCTCTGTGGTAGAGGAGCTCCCCTCTGAGGGGTCGTGAGCCCCGAAATAAACTATGATCGTTTTCTTTACTCAACCACATATACTACTGTTTTACATTTTTGTCTTAAAGATTAATATGTGCTTTAAACCCAAAGCTTCATATTTTTGAAGCCAAACATAAAATTTCTAATGAAAAATTCTTGATGGTGATGATCATTTTAAAATTTTTATAATGTGCTTACAACTTCAATCCTCTGGCTTCTATGTTTGGAATTAAACCCTCAATCTCTGTGTCTTATAAGTTTTTCATGATATCTCTATGTAATTAATGCCTTTAAGGAAAATGAAACAGGAGACCCAGATACATTTGAATTTCAGGCCATTAAAAAATAATATTTTAGCATAAGTGTATCTGACATAATATTTGAATACATTAAGAACATACAAATATATATTATATATAAAATATATGTATTATGTATATAAAACATACATAAAATAAATATACACACATATACATATATATCCCACTTTACTAAAATAAGCAACTAAAATGGACATCACCAGACTAAAGTGAGAGGGACATACTAGGGACATAATTATACAAAAGTACTCTTTGCTTACCTGACATTAAAATACAATGGGGCATCTGTACTTTTTCTAACAGCCTTAGTCAAGCAGGCACATCTAGGCACTCCTGATGCCATCAGTCTCTCCTTTGACAGCCTCCATGTTAAGTTAGAGATGCAGCCAGAAGTCACTATACCCGCCCTAGAATTCAGGGATTTAAACTCCTCCCTATTTTACACATTTCCTTTAGCCCATTGGGATTTTTTAATGTCCTTTACTAAATGTGTTCATTTAAAAATATTTTTATTCCCTTTATATGAATGAATATATGCTAGTCCACTTGTAAATTAATCCACAATGATAAACTCAATTCACTCTCTACCTATAAAGGAGCTAGAACACTCGCAATATCACTGAAGCCCTGTGTCCTCTGAAGCTGATGGCTTCACCTGCCCTTTCTGCAGGTCACCACTGTCCTGAAATGTGGGTGTATTATTCACTCTTTTTTGAATGATTTATCCCATATGTGTGTATCCCTACAAAATAATTTTATTTAGTTCTGCATGCCTCATTCCTTTTCTAATGGTATGATACTTTATGCATTTTTCTGCAACTAGCTTTTTTTTTTTTAGTTCAAAATTCTGTTTCTGAGATTTAGTCTTAGCTGTGGTTCTCCTAGAAGCTGTGTGTGGAAAGTTCTGAGAATGCCGATAGGTAAATGTGGGAGTGACACAGGAAGGGGAGACAATTAAGAAACAGTGCATATGGAGGCTTCAATCACGGTGGGTGATGGAGGCTTAATTCTGCCAGGTAATTCTGGGAAATGATGCAAAACAGGAGCCTTAGAAGCATCCTGCTGAGGGGAAAGGAGTCGGGATAGCTGGGTTCCCCCTCTCGAGAGGAGCTAGTGAGGAGGAGCTACGTGGGGGTTCTTATTTCCTCGCACCCCTGGCAGGGCCTCTTGCTGCGGTTCTGAGGTTGGGGGATGAGCCCTCCCGCACAGAGGCGAAGACGCTGGCCGCTAAAAATTGGCTGAAGCAAAGTACACTGGAAGGTTGAGAGAGCTTCTCGCGAAGAATCTTGAGGTACAAATGACAAAGGTTTATTTCTCCTCACATAACCAAATGATGTAACATAAAAAGGATATGATTTGGAAATTTTGATCCAGGCTGAACTGCTTCCTGCAAAATATTTTGACTAATCTCTTTGAGTGTGTTCTTTTTCTCATATGCAATATGGGGTATTCATCATATTTATACGTTGTGGTTATGAAAGTTAAACATGGTCATCCATGTAGGACGTGATGCATTTGAGTCAAAGAGCCCATAATATCATTGTTCTCCTCTCACTGTTACAAAACCAGGTTTTCTCCTCAGCCACTACCCGATGGCTAGCAGTGACCCTGTCATTGAGTCATAGCCAACGGGATATCAGGGAAAGCGTGCTATCGCCAAGCCTGGCCCATGAGTTTCCATTGTGCTATGTTCCTATTCAGCTGGCTGCAAGAGAGAGAATCTCCACAGAGAACTTGCAAACTGAAGATGGCTTGGGGGTGCGATTCGCTGAGCAAAGAATAAACTGCTATTTGTTTCTTTCACATTATACACTTAAGAGCTAATTGTTACAGTAGATTGCACTAACCTAAATAAAACAATATTTGTTATTTTGAAATTCATGACTGGAGGCAGGATTCTTACACCAAACCCTAGATGAAGTATTTTATTTATGAGTTATTGAATTACAATGTACTGAATTGTAAAAAGGGTTTATGGCATATCTACTTTTTTTGTATACTTAAATAAGATTGTTTTCAAAATAAAGGATTTTAGCATTTAGTATTTGAAACCAAACATAAAAAGAATATGTATAATTAATGGAATTTGGTAAAGAACAGTTAAGAGACATAGCTCAATTGTTCATTATAATTTGCTTCTCAGTTGCAACTGCAGGATGTATTTCTAGGAAAAGATATTGATTGATTCCAAAACCTACCTTCTTCACATGTGTTCCTGTGTTAGTCATGGCAATCTCATTTCCCTTGCCAGTGAATGATTTAGAAATGGTCAAAGAACATAATTTCTGTCAATTCTTCCCTCAAAACACTTCCCTGAGAACAAAATCACACAGGAAGATATTCTGTCTCTGCTAACTGTTGTGATGTAGGCAGGTGAACACTGGAAATCTGGCATCCCACTCATGACCATGAAAAACTGAGCTGAGATCCAAGCAGACGTGTAGAAGGATGAAGAGAAATCAGGGTCTTGATGATGGCTTTAAGCTTAAGCACTTGGGCCATCAAGCCTGGAACTTCTCTTTTCAGGACTTCTTGTTATATGAGATAACACAATTTTCTCATTGTTTACACTGGCTTGGGCTGTGGTTTTCTGTTGCTAGCAGCAGGATGCAACTTAAGTTTTCCATCGTTTTCACCAGGTTTATGAAGAACATTCAGGAGTGTGATGGTTAATAGTGTCAACTTGATTGGATTGAAGGATACAACTTGATTGGATTGATCCTGGGTGTGTCTGCGAGGGTGTTGCCAGAGGAGATTAACATTTGAGTCAGTGGGCTGGGAAAGGCAGACCTACCCTTAATTTGGGTGGGGACAATCTAATCAGCTGCCAGTGCATCTGCAATATAAAGCAGGCAGAAAAATGTGAAGAGAGAGACTGCCCTAGCTTCCCAGCCTACAGCTTTCTCCCATGCTGGATGCTTCCTGCCCTTGGAACATCAGACTTCAAGTTCTTTAGTTTTGGAACTCAGACTGGCTCTCCTTGTTCCTTAACCTGCGAGAAAACGTGTATACATATATATTCCATTAGTTCTGTCCTTCTAGAGAACCCTGCCTGATACAAGGAGCAAATAAAAACAAGGTGCCTTTTCTTGAAGTTTTTCAAACTGGTTATCACTTATTCTCTATTTGCTAATGATCGTATTTAAATAGCAAGGGGGCACATTCTAGAAGCATGGCATGCTTGACAAAAGAAAAACCTTTATGTTCTTATTCTTAATTTGCGGTGATAAGGATGGGCAGTAAAGAAACTGCTTCACATAAAAGTATAAGCAGTCACTGTCACAGTCATCAAATGAGACACTGAGCTATGTGTTCACGGATTTCTGCTTTATGGTTTTTCCAAGGTGAACTGAGAAGCCTAGATTTCTTGACAATTGAGTCAAAGCGGGGCATCTTCTTAATATGCATATGAATACTACCAGTCACTTTTCAGGGAAAACCTAATACCTAGCATACTTATTGAATGTCTAACATTTTTTTTTCTAGCTGGTCTTTCCAAAGTTAAGTATTAAATAAATGAGCTCTTGCCCAGATCTCAGTGGAAGGAAGAAAGAAAAACCATCATGCATGTGTGTGTGAATGTGTGTATTTCTCATTGAGGCTCCTGTTGTTTCTATTAATTGGTTGTAATTTTAGACACATATAGATAATATAAACTGTACAATATATAATTTTCCAACAGTTCTGCAGTATATCTTAACAGATTATAAAGAGCCATTTTATATTATAAAATACTGTAAACAGTTCTTTTTTAAAATAAAATGTAAACCTGTAAGTATCTGGAAGTATTGTAAATTTAGTCCTTTTGAGAAAATAGGTCAGCACCATCTGAGTACACAGTTGCACAGTTTGATTTTTGCCAAGGGAGTGGACGGGATTTGTATCAGGGTATTCTCTGAGTTAAACAGAGACAAGATATTGTCAGGAAGTAGAACCACAGCAAAAAGGAAAGGAGATAGCATGAACTGGAATCAGGTTAGGATGAGTATGGAAATGAGGAATTTGAAAACTAGTTTCAAATGCCTGCCAAGAGTTGGAGGTCAGGTACAAAGAAGGTTGGACACAGGAAGGTTAAGGAAATAAGTTTCATGTTTACAAACGGAAACTGGAAGAGCCTCGTAGAACCTTAAGAATCTGCCTGCATCTGGTCGTGTCTTCTTCATCACACTCAAGCTCAAATGTTAACTTTCAGCATCACTAGTTTAACAATTGTCTTAAAAGTCACTAACAAAGTATGCTTCTTTGTGCCTCTGTGGATGTCCCACAGAGTTTGTTTTTTTTTTAAAATAAACTTTATTTTTTAGAACAGTTTTAGGTTTGTAGCAAAATCAAGCAATTAAGTACAGAGTTCCCATATATCCCCTGCCTTCACCCTCCATTTCAATATTCCCCACAAGAGGTGTAATTGTTCTACTCAGTAAACCTACAATGACACATTACAACCCAAAGTCCATACTGTACGTTAGGGTTCACTCTGTGTGTTGTACATTTTTTGAGTTTGGACAAATGTATAATGTTCTGTATTTGTCATTGTAGGATCGTGCAGAATAGTCTCCCTATCCTAAAATCTTCTGTGCTTCAGCTAATCCTCTTTTTCTCACCCCCATCCCCTAGTAACCACCGTCTTTTTTTACTGTCTCCATAGTTTTGTTCTTTCCAGAATGCTATATAGATGAAATCACACAATATGTACCCTTTTCTGATTGGTTTCTTTTACTTATTAATGTGTATTTCAATTTCCTTCAGGCCTTTTCAGGGCATTGATAGCTGTTCTTTTTAGTTCTAAATATTTTAATTGTACCGCAGTTTATTTATCCATGTACTTCTTGAAGGACATCTTCATTGCTTCCAAATTTTGGAAATTATGACTAAAGCTGCTGTGGACCTTAATGAGCAGGAGTATGTATGTTTTCAACTGATGTGTGTAAATACCAAAGAGTATGATGGTTGTATCATATGATGAGAACATGTTACATTTTGAAGGAAGCTGCCAAACGGTCTTTCAAATTTTCTGTACCATTTTGCATTCCAACCAGCAGTGAATGAGAGTTCCTGTTTTTCCATATCCTCCCCAGTATTGGGTGGTGTCAGTATTCTGGATTCCATCTTCTAACTGATGAGTGCTGATATCTCGTGGTTATAATTTGTGGTTCTCTGATGACATGGGATGGGGAGCATGCTGTCTTATGCTTATTTGCCATCTGTATTTTGTGTGTGTGTGAGTGTCTGTTCAGATCTTTTGTCTATTTTTAAATCAGCGTTTTTGTTTTCTTATTGTTGAGCTTTTTAAGAGTTCTTTGTGTATTTTGGATACCAGTTCTTTACCATGTGTGTATCTTGCAAATATTTTCTCCCAGTCTGCAGCTTGTTTTGCCAGTCTCTTGACAGAGGCTTTGGAAGAGCAGAAGTTTTAAGATTTAATAAAGTCCAACTTATCAATTCTTTCTTTCATGGATTGTGCCTGCCTTTGGTGTCATATTCTAAAATGTCACTGCAAAATCCAAGGTCATCTAGAATTTCTCCTATGTTGTCTTTTAGGAGTTTCATAGCTTTGCATTTTACATTTAGGTCTATGACCTATTTTGAATTAATTTTTATAAAGGGTCTAACCTAATAGTTTTATAGAAAGTTAAAAATTTTATTACATGAAATTTTCACAGATGGCTGCATGGTTTATTTAGTATTAGGAAGCGTTTTTCTTTTTCTTATGACATGCCACATAAGTAGGAGATAAAGATTTGATTTTCAGTTAATCATGAAGGAAAAGCCAAGACCCTGAATATCTGCTTAATTATCTCAGTTAATTACCTGTTCCTAAGTGTTCATTCTAGTTCACTCTTTCTAAAACTATTTAATGTTTTAGAGGGGATTCACTGAAGTTAGAGAATCAATCAGAGAGCTTGCTGTTTGAAAAGATTAATTACTGCTAAAATTATTCTTTACTCTTACGCTCCGTTGAGGTTATTATGCTCTGTTTTATAGATGAGAAAACTTGTAATCAGAGAGTTTATGCCAAGGTCTCAAAGCAAGAATGTGGTGTGATGGTCACCAAAGCCCATAGTTTTTCTACAGCTTCCTAATCCATCTCAGTGTAGCAGGAACTTGAAATTGTCTTGGGCAGGACATTTACAAATTTTCCTATTTTCTTTCTTGGCTAAACTCCTACCCACTTTCAGTTTTTCTCATTGATTTTCTCTTCAATGATTTTTATTCTAAAGCACTACTTGATTTCCATCATAAGAAAGTATGGCCATTTTGTTTATTTACCTCCTCCAGTATTTTGTTCCAAAAAGAAACTCTCTTCAACAAATAACATAAATGTCTTATTTTTGAAGAAAAGAGACAATGAAATGATAAATGAGATTCATCAAGTTCAATTCATTTGTTAATTTAGCTGAATAAATAAGACAAAAAACACAAGTCTATCTACAATTAAATGTTATTTGCGCCGGCATGTGACTAGCACAGTACTACACCATGCAGAACACAATAAAATTGCTGTACACGTGTTTCAGCTTCACCAAGACTGCAGTCTATTCCAGGAATTAAGAAAAATAGCATACAACATGTTACTTGACTGCTGGGTGATACGTATAGACTCCAAGTGCAGAAGTAGCATGTGGAAATTTAAAAACAATTCACATGTTATAACTTTCGATGTTACTTTTTCTTGAATTATTTTATATTAGGATAATTGTAAACTTGAGAAATAGGTACAATTTTATTGTATTTTTACAAATGCAGAAACTGAAATGAAGTGAAATAAATGATGTGCCTACTCCTACTACAGTAGTAGGAAACAGTTAAGCCAGGATTCAAACCTAAATCTTATTGTAGCCTTTTTTTTTTTCTTTCCCCCACACTCCTGGAAACATCTGTGGGATTACAATCCTTGTGGTAGGTTCCTGAAGTGTGTAGTTCTTGTATTGAATATTAAATGATTTTAGAGATTTAAATGAGCATTGGTAACAGGGAAAAAATGAAGACAAGAGAATAGAATTGAGGCAGGTTATGAATCAATGTGTTGCTTCTAATAAGTTAAATGCCCTACACAGCCTGAGTGGTTTATGATTGAGAATAATGGTGAATAATGTTGTATTGTACAAACAACAATTTATACTGGTTATTGGTTTGCATTTTCAGTTTCTAATATTGTGTCATTTACTGCTTCTGAATTCTTGGGATATATTAGTATGTTATCTGAGTGTATATAAGCAAACGATGCTGAAAACATGCTAAAGGCATTGTGATTCATAGCTGCTATATTTCTGAAATAGTGTACTTATAGAGAACCCAACAAAACCCAAACATAGACTCTATACACCTAGGTGTTTTGTTTTACTTTGTTGTTGTTGTTGTTGCTTTAGTTAAAAATGAAATACAATTATCTCAAGAGACCCAGCATCCATAATGTGATATAAAATAAGAGAAAAAAATGGTACGGAACCCAAAAAGTTATCCACAGATCAGTGATTTATTGACATATCTGATTCAGCAAAAAGTTAGCTTTAGAAAATTGAGTACCCTGGAGAAGACTCAATAGTTTCACAAGCATAATAATAAATCTAAATTTTAGGAAAGTAATGGTTATTTACTTCACAGGAGACTATTTATTCCAAAGTTTTCCACTTAGTTGAAATATTAAAACTCTGAATAAAACTCTCAAATGAATACTGTGCAAGGATATCCCACTACATCCTTATTTCTCCTCCTTAGTGATGTAAAGAGGCAATCAGAAGGCAATAAAGTACATTTGAAATATGGTTACTCATCAGAAGGCGTGATAGCCAAGAGAATAAAAATTATTTTTAAAGCACTTAGCAAATCAAAAATGCTGTACAAATGCTAAGTAACGGGGCGAAACTTGCCAGGTGGGCAACATATAATTTGTTAAGTAATTCAGAATGTATTTTGTTCTCTAAGGGAGAACTAGCTGGATTTCAGCAGCAGAATTCAGAATGAACCTGTGTAATATGAAGAGCCAATGCAGGGTGTGTGTTTTTGGCTATTCCTATGATAATGCAGAGAAGGGTAACAGATAAACTATTTCAGTTATTTTATTTTAAAAGTCTATATCATAGAAGGTGGGCAGTTTTCATTGTAGTCAATTTAATTAGGGTTTACTCATTGTCCAGTGTATTGGACCATTCTCACATTGCTATAAGGAAATACCTGAGACTGGGTAATTTATAAAGGAAAGAGGTTTAATTGACTCACAGTTCCACATGGTTGGGGAAACCTCAGGAAACTTACAATCATGGTGGAAGGTGAAGAGGAGGAAAGGCACCTTCTTCACAGGGTGGCAGGAAGGAGAAGTGCACAGTGAAGTGGGGGAAAAGCCCCTTATAAAACTATCAGATATTGTGAGAACTCACTCACTATCACGAGAACAGCATGGAGGTAACTGCCCCTGTGATTCAATTACCTCCCACCAGGTCCCTCCCACGACACATGGGAATTATGGCAACTGAAATTCAAGATGAGATTTGGGTGGGGACACAGCCAAATGGTATCATCTACTATACGTTAAATACTATGCTTGGTTATGAAAATAATAAAAATTAGACATCATAGGCCCCTCTCATCTTGAGGGGGATGACAAATATATAAATGGAAATATATATTATATATGTTTAATATAAATATATATAATATAAATATATAGTATAAATATATATTATGGAATATGTTAAGATCGTGTCTCAGTTTGTTTTGTGCTTCTTATAACAAAACACCTGAGACTGGGTAATTTATCATGAACAGAAATTTATTGTTTACAATTCGGGAGGCTGGGAAGTCCAAAATTGAGGGTCTGGCGTTTGACAAGTGTCTGCAGCGTCATCCCATGGCAGAAGGGCAAAGAGAGGGCAAAAGATACAAGGGGGCCAAACTCATCCATTCATAACTAACCAACTCCTGAAATCAGCCAACTCCCAAGGTAATAGCATTAATCCACTGGTGAGGGTGGAGCCCTCATGGGCCTAATCGCTTTTCATTAGTTTCCACCCCCCAACACTGTTGCAGTAGAGATTAAGTTTCTAACACATGTGTTAGGGCAGACACATTTAAACCATAGCAGACTGTAAGACAATTCTTCAGCTGTGGAAGCACAGAAACCAGTACTACTACCCTAACCTGACCACCCTCGGGGCAAGAGCTGGGAGTAAATAACACCCTGGGTTTGTTGTTCTTGTTGAGGTGATGGTTTTGTGATCTCTTTAAATTCCTAAATCATCTTCAGTTGAGATTGCTGAAATTGTACCTTAGTGATAATTTTGTGGGTAAGAAAATAATTTGTCACAAATATTAGAATACATTGTGAGAAGCTTACATTTATAAACCATGTACTCAGCTCTAAGAAAATCAGAAATTATAAATTATGCATATTCTGATTATTTCTGTAACTTAGAATAGACAGCATATTAAAACATCTTTTTAAAGTAGGAGGGACCCACTGGTACTCCTTTTGTTTGTATTTTAGAGGATCTTTTTGATATATTATATAAGAGCATTTTTTCTAGTTGTACTTTCTGCAGACTGGTACATTGTCACATTGCATAACTTTTTACTATACTACCTATTTAAGTTGGATAGATATAATTACCTTAGACTTCTGAAGAGAAAAAGAAAACTCTTCAATGTAATTTCTAAATATTAAACTAAAGATCTAATTGCAAAAAGTAATTTTTAGAGCTTGGCTTTTTTTCTAAATCTAGAAGCCTGGCCCTATAATAAAACAGATTGTTGCTATCTTATAATTAATAAATATATAATTTAATTTACATTTTTTTCAAATAAAAAGGATCAAATTTGATTCCTCTGGCATTGGCCTTAAATCATAAAGAAATTCATTCTGGTTGTGTGCAGTGGCTCACGACTGTAACCCCAACACACTGGGAGGCCAAGTTGGGAGGAGAGCCTGAGCCCAGGAGTTTGACACAGTCTGGGCAACATAGGAAGACCTTGCCTTTCCAGAAAAAAAAAAAAAGTCAGGCGTGGTGGTGTGTCCCTGTGGTCCCAGCTGCTTAGAAGGCTGGAGGATCACTTTATTCTGGGAAGTCGAGACTGAAGTGAGTTGTGATCACATCACTGCACTCCAGTCTGGGTGACAAAGCGAGACCCTGTCTCAAAAAAAAAAAAAAAAAAAATTCTGATAACTTTCTTCTCTTCCTCTGTGTAATTACTTGTTTACCACTCATTTTGATCCTGTTTGAAATTTTAGGATCAACTTTTGGCATCTGATTAATTAAAAACCAGAGATGCAGCTTATGTGATTTTCAAGAGGAGAGTGACTCTCTGATGTGCTAAAATTTTTCTTATGTTGTTTATACTTACTTTAAAAAATGGAATCCTGGCAGCAAATAATACCACAATCTGTCAATAATACCCGTAGGGTGGACGGTGGGGCAGCAAATTGATGACAACGGCTATAATCAATAGTGTGGGAGTCAGTCATGTTAGACGAATTATTTAGTTTTATATTTCTTCCTTAGGAAAGAAAATCCAGTGGTGGAGCAAACAAATGTTCTCATTACATCCTGTCACTCATCTCTAACCACACATTATTGGGTGGTTATTTAGAGAAAGATTATATCTAGAGGAACAAGTACGAACTCTATGGCTTTCCAATAAAACACAGCAAAACTTTTAAAGAGCAGGTTTCCAGGGAAAGATCAACCCCCGGGTTCCCTAGTAAAGTTTACTATCTGTAAGTCATGCTGAGCAGTATTCCTTATTTTGCACAGATCCTTTTAGAGGGTAGACAGAGTCGGAGGAAAAACACGAAGCCAAAGCTTGCTGACCAAAGGGCAAGAAGCTCCATTTGAGACTGGAAATTCATTATGGGCAATGAATAAACTAGAGATGGCTCCTGCTCATCCACTCTTCCTGGAGTCTGCAACCAGAATAGAGCATTCTATTGCAAATAAAAAGGAATTATGAAAAAAGAAATGAGAAAGACAACTCCTTTCCTCTTCTTTCTCTTCACAATACTCTGCTCTAATCGGCTCTGTTCAAGAATGAAACACAGGACAAACAAGCATCAGATCAACAGAAGAGGAGAGGATCATGAAGAAGAAAGAATGATGAAAAAGGAAGGAAGATAGTATCTTCAGAGGTTTAACAAACAAGAGTTTTTATATTGTTCTGTGCCTCTTTATGAAAGAACTAAAGACAGTACAGTGGAAGAGGGTCTTGGGAACTCAACCGGCCAGCAGAATTAGCTGGGTCAGGCTTTCAATTCTGTCTAAGGAACTATAGGATGACCACATCCTAAGACAGGAATATGGGCCCCTAACAACTGCCAACTGAACTTCAGGTCAGAAAAGTAGGCAATGCCGAGTGCATGACGAACTGCCGAAGTAAGAAGATTTCTTAACCTTCTTGGTGCCCAAAAAAGGCTGAAGGTGTCCTCACTTCACCACGGTCTCAATTCCCACTCTTAAATGAGTGTGTTGTTATGAAAATAAAGTCCAGGTAAATTCTATAGCTATTTCATCTGTCTGACCCATTCCTCCTAACCAGATGATGTCCCCTAGTCTTCTTCATAACAAATTCTGGAGCCCCCACTGCTCCAAATTGGGTGCCATACTTAAAATAGAAAGGATTCTATATAGTTCTGGGGGCATAGAATGATAAGTCAAATATTTTACAATTATGGAAACGAGCATCCACTGAGCCGATTATATTCAAGAGTGCAGGGTAAATGAGGCCATTTCTAAAGCGGATTCTGCTACAAACCCCACTGTGTGCTGCCTTCTCATTACCCCATATGTTAGCTAAGTGAAAACTGGTAAAATGAAAATCAAAGGACAAGTGTTATTAAAAAAAAAAAAATCACCGGAAAGCACCCTGCAGGCTGTCCATAAAAAGTTGAGCAGCGATTTTGTGTTGGGGATTGTGGTGAAAGAGTTGTGTGTGTCGGAGTAGGTGTCTGTATTTGGAGGTAGGAAGCAACTGTTGACAGATTGCACGGTTTTTAGTCATGATATAATAGCACAGACTCTCCCCAGTTCCCTCATTGAATTGCCACCCAAGCATCTCAAGGAGAGGAAAAGGTATAAACCAGGTCCGCTGAATCAGTCAGCTCTGTCTGGAGAATTAAAACACATTGATTAAAGTTCAGAAAAAGAGACAAGGTATACAACTAGGGTTTTCTGCATTTAGATGAGATCAGCTCTGTGAAACAGTAAAATTTACATATTACCCTATTTCTGCTGATGAGCTCAAATGGCATTATTATTAGGCATGAAATGGCCATTGTCAATTCACCTCCTGCTGACATATCTTGTAACAGCATATTTATTCTGTGATCAAACTAGTAAATAACTCCAAAATTGTTTCACCTAAAAGTCAGTTTCTACTATTATGCGCAAATTCTTAGAAGTTAGGATTTTTTACATATTCCAATGTAATATGGTTAATAACACAGAGATAGAAGCTATTTTTCTGTGAGAGTTGGCAACTAAAATGTTGGCAACTAAAATATTTCCACTAATTTCCTGTAAAAATAGCAAATATCAGGGTTTATCCTAAAAGGCAATTGGGCACATGATTTTCATACTTGGAAACCTTATGACAATGGTTTTAAGAGAAACTGGGAACTTTATATGAATTAATTCTAATCTATTTATGTCATCTCATGGCATCTTAATTTGCATGTTATTGAAAATAACTAAATTTTGATACAAGGGAAACAGCTGAAAGACAAGCTAATTATGCTTCAGGAGTTATAAATCTATATAAAAAGCTTTTGCCCTCTTTCAAATGACTTGTTTTTATTATTCCTTCTTAGTAGGCACTTGTTCTGGTATAGGCAGACCCATGGAGTCACATTTCTTAACTAATTCATTGATTAAAACAGCATGTATATAATTGCCTTATAGGATATTAACATATCTTACTTAACAAAAGGGCCTGTGGTCAAAAAAGTCAAGAATGAAAAACGTATCACAAACTTCTTTAAAACTATAAATTGCAGAGTCACTTTTATATGCTAATGTGAATTACAAGTACATACGGAATGCCCACACACTCTTTATATTTTATTTTATACCAATTTATTAGGGACCTAGTTTCCCCCACATTTTCATTTTCATATTATTTTTAAAAATTGTAATCTAATAACAGAAAAGTAAATCTCATTGTTTGATTTTGCAAATGAAGATAGATGTCACTTATTATGCTAATTAGTCATTCTGTTTCTTCTTTGGTAAAGTGTCCATTTTTTGTTTTTACTTCTATTTTTCTGTGTCAGTTTTTCTTCAGTACCATTGCATGCACTTTGTTAGGTGTAAGGGAGTTTAGTTTCTTTTCTTTTTATTATTAT
>NW_012109141.1:6803081-6816315 GCF_000951045.1 Mandrillus leucophaeus
TGTCTGCTCATATCCTTGGCCCACTTTTTGATGGGGTTGTTTTTTTCTTGTAAATTTGAGTTCTTTGTAGGTTCTGGATATTAGCCCTTTGTCAGATGAGTAGATTGCAAAATTATTATTGCAAAATTATTGCATTATTATTTTCAGCCTTACCATATTCTTCTGACTTGATGTATACTTGTGCAGGGAATGCTTTTGTATTTCAATATTTTAACCCTGTTTGACAAGTCAATGTTACTTGAGATAATAATTTGATACTTATATTTATTAGTGTCAATCATCATTGCTCTTATTATTGATACTTGATATTTTCTGTTTGTAAGACTTTCTCTTGTTTAATGGTTTTCCTTTCATTTCAGCTTTTTGCTCCATTATTAGAATTCCCTCTTTTTGATTCTTCTAGTGATCTGGATACTCTCCATCCTATTCCAATTATTTTAGCAGATGTTTAAAAAATTTAAGCATACCACAGTTAAGTATCAAATCAAGGACTATCTAGGATCTTAAACTAATGTCTTTTTTCAAAGAAATGCTTTCTTAACAGTTGCAATAATAATTCTGGCTGTAATTGCTATTGTGATGTATTTTTATATTATTTCTCCCATCTTATGATTTTTTTCTCCTGGAGTCCTTTCTCATTTTTTCCAAAATAAATCTTCAAGTTATTGAGTTTTTAATCCAATTAGGAGAATAAATAATAGTCTGTCTTTGTACTTTTATATCTGGAATGTCATCATTTTATCCTCAAATTTCAATGAGAGTTCAAACATACTATTTTAGGCTCTAGCAGGATTTTCTTCAGAATTTTAAAAATGTGCCTTCCCTAGATTTCTGTATAAGAAATGGAAATATCATTCTTATACTTTGGAGTAATTTATTTTTCCTTAACCTTTTTATTTTGAGGTAATTGTAGACTTGCGTGCAGCTGTAAGTAATACCAGAGCGATGAGAGGTAGGGAAAATGACAGATAGGAGACAGGATTAAATTGCAGCTCTCACTTGGACGGACAGAGCAGTGTGTGAAGACTCGCATCATGAACTTTTGCTCCAAGAACTACTGCAGGAATACATCAGGAAAGCTGAGAGAATCCATAGACCCTTTGAAAGAAGCGAATTCCTCCTGTAGGACCCGGGAGACAGCCCAAGTACTGTGAGTGCCCAAACTGTGAAAGTGGGAAAGGGATCGATCGTCTGCCCCTAAACACTCACCCTCACTGGGGCACCTGAAGGCCTAGATCACAGGAGAAGGATATGATCTTACCTGGAACTGAGTCCATTTAGAAAGCTAAGTGAAATACAGGAGTAGAGGAAACAGCAAGAAAAGCCCTGTGGGCTCTCTGGGTCCCCAGGGAAGTCATTTCTGACTTCACAGGAGTCCTTGGGGAGGGCTGCCAGAGGAACTGGGAAAAGACCACAGGAAGAAGGAAACCTCCAACTGAACTTTGTAACAATTCCAACCAAAGGCAAAGTCTCCTGGCCAGAGCTCAGGGAAGGGCATGAATCCAGTGTGCAGACTCAGCAGGCAGGGAGGCGTGAAAGCCCTGCTTGCTGTCTCAGCCGGGAAGCTGGTAGCCTGGGGCAAGTTTTCAGCCCTGCTCTCCCACTGCCTGTAAACAAACTCAGTGCTGTTCTGGGGGCACAGTGGAAATGAGACTGGACTTTTGGATTGTGTGGGAGCTGAGTGAGGCCTGTAACTGCTGGCTTTCCCCGACTTCCCCAACAACCTACATGACACAGCAGAGGCAGCCACAATCCTCCTGGGAACATAACTCCATTGACATGGAAACCACATGCCCATGCCCCACAGCAGCCACAGCAAGCCCCACCTAAGGAGAGTCTGAGCTCAGACATGCCTAACTCTGACTGCACCTGATGGTCTTTCCCTACCACCCTGGGAGCTGAAGACAAAGGTCATATTATCTCAGGAGTTCCAGGGTCCCGCTTACTTCCTGATCTTCCCTATGCTACCAGAGCTGATGCTCTCTTGAAAGTGTCACCTCCTGGCAAGAGGCAAACCAGCACAAAACTAGTACGCTAAAGAACTATAACTAAGGACCCAAATAAGAGTCCATTTCACTTCCCTGCCACCTCCACCAGAGCAGGTGCCAGTATTCATGGCTGAGAGACCTGAAGATGGTTCATATCACAGGACTCTGTGCAGACACCCTCAGTACCAGCTCAGAGCCAGGTAAGACTGCTGGTTAGCTAGATCAAAAAGAAAAATAACAATCACTACAGTCTGGCTCCCAGGAAGCCACATCCCTAGGGAAAGGGAGAGAGTACTACATCAAGGGAGCACTCCGTGGGACAAAAGAATCTGAGCAGCAACCTCGAGCCCCAAATCTTCCCTCTGACATAGCCTACCCAAATAAGAAGCAACCAGGAAAACAACTCTGGTAATATGGATCATACTAGCTCACCAGCAATGGATAAAAAAAAATCACAATAGCTCACCAGCAATGGATCCAAACCAAGAATAAATCCCTGAATTAACTGAAAAAGAATTCAGAAGGTCAATTATTAAGCTAATCAAAGGGGCATCAAAGATAGGTAAAGTCCAACTTAAGGCAATAAAAAAATGATTCAAGATATGAGGGAAGAAATCTTCAGTGAAATAGATAGTATAAATTTAAAAAATCACACCTTCAGGAAATAAAGGGCACACTTAGAGAAATGCAAAATGTACTAGAAAGTCTCAGCAATAGAATCAAACAAACAGAAAACAGAACTTCAGAGCTTGAAGACAAGGTTTTTGAATTAACCCAATCCAACAAAAAGAAAAAAAATTTTAAAAATGAGCAAAGACCCCAAGAAGTTTGGGACTATACCTAAGAATAATTGGCATTCCTGAGGAAGAAGGAAAATATAAAAGTTTGGAAAACATCTTTGGGGGAATAATTGAGGAAAACTTCTCTGGTCTTGCTAGAAACCTAGATATCCAAATACTAGAAGCTCAAAGAACACCTGGGAAGTTCATGGCAAAAGTATCATCACCTAGGCATATTGTCATCTGGTTATCTAAAGTCAAGATGAAGGAAATAATCTTAAGAACTGTGAGGCAAAAGCACCGGGTAACCAATGAAGGAAAACCTATCAAATTAACATCAGATTTCTCAGCAGAAACCTTACAAGCTAGAAGGGATTGGGGTCCTATCTTCAGCCTCCTTAAAAAAAAAAAAATCAGCCAAGAATTTTGTATCCAAATGAAGAAAAGATACCATTTTTTTTCCAGACAAACAAATGCTGAGAGAACTCAAAACTACCAAGCCAGCACTACTCAAATTGCTAAAAGGAGCCCTAAATCTTGAAGTAAATCCTGGAAACACGTCAAAACAGAATCTCCTTAAAGCATAAATTTCACAGGACCTATAAAACCAAAACATAAATTTCACAGGACCTATAAAACCAAAACATAAATTTCACAGAACCTATAAAACCAAAACACAATAAATAAACAAAAAAATCAAGGTATTCAGGCAACAAATAGCATGATGAATGGAATAATACCTCACATCTCAATACCAACATTGAATGTAAATGTCCTATGTACTCCACTTAAAAAACACAGAATTTCAGAATGGATAAGAATTCAGCAACCAAGTATCTGCTGCCCTCAAGAGACTTGCCTAACACATAAGGACTCATATACACTTAGGGCAAAGGAGTGGAAAAAGAAATTCCATGCAAATAGTGATCAAAAGCAAGCAGGAATAGCTACTCTTACATCAGACAAAACAAACTTTAAAGCAATAGCAGTTAAAGAAAAAGAGGGACATTATATAATGATAAAAAATCCTGTCTAATACGAAAATATCACAGTGCTAAATATATATGCATGTAACACTGCAGCTTCCAAATTTATAAAACAATTGTAGACCTAAGAAATGAGATAGACAGCAACACAATAATAATGGAGGACTTCTGTACTCTACTGATAGCATTAGACAGTTCATCAAGACAAAAAGTCAACAAAGAAACAATGGATTTATACTATATGCTAGAACAAATGGACTTAACATATATTTGCAGAACATTCTACCCAACAGCTGCAGAATATACATCCTATTCATCAGCGCATGGAACTTTCTCCAAGATAGACTATGGGATAAGTCGTAAGAAACTCAGTAAATTTAAATAATTGAAATTATATCAAGTACTCCCTCAGAACAGTGGAATAAAACTGGAAATCAACTCCAAAAGCAACCTTTGAAACCATGGGAATTAAATGACCTCCTGAATGATCACTGGGTTAACAATGAAACAAGATGGAAATTTAAAAATTCTGTGAACTGAACAATAATAGTGACACAACCTATGAAAACCTCTGGGATACAATAAAGACGGTGCTAAGAGGAAAGTTCATAGCCTTAAATGCCTATATCAAAAAGTCTGAAAGAACACAAATAGGCAATCTAAGGTCACACCTCAAGGAACTAGAGAAACAAGAACAAACCCAAATCCAGCAGAAGAAAGGAAATAACCAAGATAAGAGCAGAATAAAATGACATTGAAACCAAAAAGTAAAAAAGATAAATGAAATAAAAAGCTGGTTCTTTGAAAAGGTAAACAACATTGATAGATCATTAGCAAGATTAACCAAGAAAAGAGAAGATCTAAATAAGCTCTATTGGAAATGAAATGGGAGATATTACAACTGTCACCATAGAAATACAAAAGATTATTTAAGGCTACTCTGAAAACCTTAATGTGCATAAACTAGAAAACCTAGAGGTGATAAATAAATTCCTGGAAATATACAACCCACCTACCTTCAATCAGGAAGAATTAGAAACCCTGAACAGTCCAATAACAAGCAGCGAGATTAAAATGGAAACAAAAATATTACCGACAAAAAAGTCCAAGACCAGATGGATTCACAGCTGAATCCTATCAGACATTCAAAGAATTGATACCAATCCTATTGACACGATTCCATAAGATAAAGAAGGAATCCTCCCTAAATCATTCTAGGAAGCCCAGTATCACCCTAATACCAAAACCAGGAAAGGACATAACATAAAAAAGAAAACTATACCAGTATCCCTGATGAACACAGATGCAAAACTCCTTAATAAAATACTAGCTAACAAAATCTAATAGCATATCAAAAAGATAATTCACCGTGAACCAAGTGGGTTTCATACCAGTGATGCAGGGATGATTTAACATACACAAGTCAATAACTGTGATTCACCACATGAACCAAATTAAAAACAAAAATCACATGATTATCTCAATAGATGCAGGAAAATCATTTGGCAAAATCCAGCATCCCTTTGTGATTAAAACCCTCAGCAAAATCGGCATACAAGAGATATACCTCAATGTAAAGAGAGCCATCTATGACAAACCCACAGCCAACATAATACTGAATGGGAAAGAGTTGAAAGCATTCCCTCTAAGACCTGGAACAACACAAGATTGCCCACTCTCATCACTTCTATTCAATGTAGTAGTGGAAGTCCTAGATGGAGAAATCAGACAAGATAATAAAATAAAGGGCATCCAAATTGGTAAAGTAGAAGTCAAACTGTTGCTGTTTGCTGATGATATGATTGTATACCTAGAAAACCCTGCAGACTCCTCCAAGAAGTTCCTAGAACTGATAATTCAACAAAGTTTTTGGATATAAAATTAATGTACACAAATCATTAGCTCTTCTATACACCAACAGTAACCAAGCTGAGAATCAAATCAAGAACTCAACTCCTTTTACAATAGCTGCAAAAAAAAAAAATAATAATAATTTAAAAGAAAACTTAGGAATATATATAACCAAGGAGGTGAACAACCTCTACAAGGAAAACTACAAACACTGCTGAAAATCATAGACAACACAAACAAATGGAAACACATCCCATGTTCATCAATCGGTAGAATCAATATTGTTAAAATGACCATACTGCCAAAAGCAATCTACAAATTCAATACAATTCCCATCAAAATAGTACCATCATTCTTCACAGAACTGGCAAAAAAAAAAAAAAAATCCGAAAATTCATGTGGAACTAAAAATAGCCTGCATAGTCAAAGCAAGACTAAGCAAAAAGAGCTAATCTGGAGGCATTCCATCATCTTACTTCAAACTATATTATGAGACCATGGTCACCAAAACAGCGTGGTACTGGTATAAAAATAGACACATAGACCAATGTAATGGAAAAGAGAACCCAGAAATAAAACCAAATACTCACAGCCAACTGATCTTCAACAAAGCAAACAAAAACATAAAGTGGGGAAAGGATACCCTCTTTAACAAATGAAACTGGGATAATTGGCTAGCCACATGTAGGAAAATAAAACCGGATCCTCATCTCTCATATTATACAAAAATCAACTCAAGATGGACCAAGGACTTAAATCTAAGACCTGAAACTATGAAACTTCTAGAAGATAACATTGTAAAAACCCTTCTAGACATTGGCTTAGGCAAAGACTTCATGACTAAGAACCCAAAAGCAAATGCAACAAAGATAAATAGGTGGGACTTACTTAAACTAAAGAACTTCTGCACAGCAAAAGGAACAGTTGGCAGAGTAAACAGAGTAAATATCCAACCCAGAGAATAGGAGAAAATCTTCACAATTTATACATCTGACAAATGATTAATATCCAGAATCTATAAGGAACTCAAATTATCAAGAAAAACACAAACAGTCCTATCAAAAAGTAGGCTAAGAACATGAATAGACAATTCTCAGAAAAAGATATACAAATGGCCAATAAACACATGAAAAAAATGCACAACATCACTAATGATCAGGAAAATGCAAATGCGATACCACATTACTCCTGCAAGAATGTGATACCACCTTACTCCTGCACAGAACCACAATGTGATACCACCTTACTCCTGCAATAGCCATAATCAAAAAAATAAAAAGATAATGTTGGTGGGGATGTGGTGGAAAGGGAACACTTCCACACTGCCAGTGGGACTGTAAACTAGTAAAACCACTTTGGAAAACAGTTTGGAGACTCCTTAAAGAACTAAAAGTAGAACAGCCATTTGATCCAGCAATCTCACTACTGGGTATCCATGCAGAGGAAAAAAGTGATTATGCAAAGAAGATACTTGCACACACGTTTATAGCAGCACAATTTGCAACTGCAAAAATATAAAACCAGCTCAAATGCCCATCAATCAACGAGTAGATAAAGAAGCTGTGGTATTTATATATGATGGAATAATATTCAGCTATAAAAAGAAACAAATTAATTGCATTCGCAGCAACCTGGATGGAACTGGAGACTATTATTCTACGTGAAGAAACTCAGAAATGGACAACCAAACTTCATATATTCTCACTCATAAGTGAGAGCTAAGCTATGAGAATGCGAAGGCTTGAGAATGATATAATAGACTTTTGGGACTCAGGGGAAAGGGTGGGAGGGGGGCAAGAGAGAAAAACTACAAATTGGGTTCAACGTATACTGCTCAGGTGTGCACAAAAAATCTTACAAATCACAACTGAAGAACTTACTCATGTAGCCAAATACCACCTGTTCCCCAAAAACACATGGAAATAAAATTTTAAAAAAAGAAATAGATCTGTGTACCTTTACTCAGTCTCCCTCAAAGATAACATTTTGCAAAACTGTAATAAACCAAGATACTAACATTGATACACTGATACAACCTATTAATCTTCCTCAGATATCCTCTTTTACTTGTTCTCATTTGGGTTTGCGTGTGGATATTGTAGTTTTATGAAATTTCATTACCTTTATAGCTTTGTGCATAAATCACTATAGTGAAGGCATAGAATAGTTCATACACCAAAAGGATCCCTTTGGCTGCTCTTCAATACCACAGTCATTCTTACCATTGAAAACCACTACTCGGTTTTCCCTTTCTAAATTTTTGTCATTAACATAATGTTACATAAGAAAAAACACAGTGCATAACCTTTTAAAATTACCCTTTAAAAATTTTACTCAGTATAATTCTCAGGAGATCCATCCAGGTTGTCATGTGAATCACTAGTGCTTTCCTTTTTATTGTTGAGTGGTGTTCTATGATATGAATGAACCACCATTTGGTTAACTAATTACCAGTTGAAGGACATCTGGGTTGTTTCATCATTACTGGGATTGTTACCAATAGTGCTGCTGTGAACATCAGGTTGTTGTGTGGGTTTCATTTCCCCAAGGTATATGCGAATAAGTGTAATTTCTGGGTCTTATGGTAATTGCATATTTAACGTTGTACAAAACAGACAAATGTTTTCTAGAGTGCTTGTGCCATTTTACATCCATACCAGTAATGGATGAATGATCCAGTTTCTCTGAAGCCTCATTAGCATCTGGTGTTGTGACTATTTTTTTACCTTAGTCATTTGAAAGATATCTCATCATTAGGACATCTCATTGTGATTGTAATTTGCATTCCTCTGATGACTAATGAAGTTGAACATCTTTTCATGTGCTTATTTGTGTATTAGTCCATTCTAATGCTGCTAATAAAGACATATCTGAGACTGGTAATTTATAAAGGAAATAAATTTAATTCATTCACAGTTTAGCATGCCTGGGGAGGCCTCTGGAAACTCACAATCATTACAGAAGGGGAAGCAAACACATGCTTCACACATGGTAGCAGCAAGGGGAAGTGCCAAGCAAAAGGAAGAAATCCTCTTATAAAACCATCAGATCTCATGAGAACAGCAGCATGGGGGTAACTGCCCCCACGATTCAATTACCTAACAACCAGGTCCCTCCCATGATATGTGGGAATTATGAGAACTACAATTTAAGATGAGACTTGGGTGGGGACACAGCCAAACCATATTCCTCCCCTCACCCCTCTCGAATCACATGGCCTCACGTTTTAAAACACAACCATGCCTTCCCAACAGTCAGTCTTACCTCATTCCACCATGAACCCAAAAGTCCAAGTCAAAGTCTCATCTGAAACAAGGCAAATCCCTTCCACCTATGAGCCTGTAAAATCAATAGCAAGTTAGTTACTTCCTAAATACAATGGGGTTATAGGCATTGAGTAAATACACCTGTTGAAAATGGGAGAAACTGGCCAAAACAAAGGGGCTACAGGCCCCATACAATTCTATTTATTAAACCAGTGGGAGTTAAGCTTATATTGTTATTGACACATAATAAAAATCTTGAAAAATACATATTTATAATATTTGTAATTTTTACTTCATAAGGTTATTCAGAAAATATTTGTATTTAGAATTGTATGTCTTACAGTATACGTCTAGAAAACACATCCAGCTTAGGTTAGGTATTCTCCCATGATATATGTGATTACTCAGTGACCCAGGCTTTTGGAGACTCTACCACTTTGAGCTTAACCGAGAGTCTCCTTGGAGTCAAGAGAAATTTGTGTTCATAGCCAATTGCTAAGGACCAGTTTACATAGTTCCACTCTGGGGTGGGGGCGGGGCAGGGATTAATCTGATTACATATTAAAATGAGAAGAGAATTGGCACAGGTGAGCCCTAGAAGTCTCTATATTCTACAGATTTAGAAATGTGTCTCAGGGAGATACACTATTCCACAGCTTTAGAAATGAGTGTCAGTGAGATTAGGTAATTTTCCAGTCTACATATCCAGTAAATCAAGGTACTTGGATCTTAATGTGAGTGTGTCTTAATTTAGGATGTGAACACTTAATAGGGTTTAGGAACAAATATAAGTAATTTTTAAAAATATGATTTCTACTGCAGAATTTAAAATGGATCTACTGATGCTTTTATATATTTTGAGAGAGTAAGGAGAATGACAACATTCTTACTCTGGAATTATGCTGATAAATCTTCCTTATACCTACCCAAGGTTTTAAAGTTACTGCCAATGAAAAGTGTATTCTTTTGGTCAGCTATAGGGTATATCTTGCTATAAAACATAGTTCTTAGCGGTTATTTCAATATTTGAATCAATTAAAGTCCACAGCTTTAGTTTTTAGCAAGTGCTTTCTTGTAAAAGTTGAGGAAATTGTTAATATAATGTAGCTAAATTAAAGTGATAGCTCCTTCTGAAAATAATAGCGGGCCTCTGAGATGTACTTTTACGGCAGATAATTTATGGTTATAGCTTGTGCATCGATGCATTCAATTTGTTTAGTCAACAAATAATGAATTCCAACTATATGGCAGTCACATGTCTCAGTTCTGGGAGTATGGCAGTGAACAGAAACAAAGTGCTTCCATCAGTGAATATGTATACAGGTGGGAAGATAGACAATGAATTGGATAAATCAGTAAATTATAAAACATTGGTGAGAGATAAAGATGATGATGATGATGATGATTACTATTTTGTAATTGTTGCCAGGCTGGAGTGCAGTGGCGCCATCTCGCCTCACTGCAACATCCACCTCTGGGATTCAAGCAATTCTCCTGCCTCAGCCTCCTGAGAAGCTGGGACTACAGGCATGCGCCGCCACACCCGGCTAATGTTTGTATTTTTAGTAGAGATGGGGGTTTCAATATATTGGCCAGGATGGTCTTGATCTCTTGACCTTGTGATCTGCCATCCTCAGCCTTTCAAAGTGCAGGGATTACAGGCATGAGCCACCGTGCCTGGCCGAGATAAAGATTTTTTTAAAGCCGGAAAAAGAGATGAGAAATTTGTCAGCTGATCTGTCTCGGGATAGTTTGCATTTATCAGGAAGCTGTCTACATGTCAAATTGCCCAAGAAGGTCCTGACATTTGCTGCTTTTCTCCCAGGCCCTCAATGGAATGAGGTCTTCCAGAGCCAACGAGATGACACAGTCATTCCTTCTCCTAGTAAAAAATAAAAATCCCTATAGATGATTGTGTTCAATAAAATTATACTGTTATAATCATAGAGGTATTTATTAAAGTCCTAGTCTCCAGGAGCAATAGAGGAAAAAATGTCAAGCAGTTTTATATTCTAGCAGATAATTTTATGTTGAATAGTAAACTGTGGGTGTTACACTGTCATTAGCATTGTGCAGCAGTGTCACTGCAAAGACATTGATTTATGTTTGTCATAAGTATCAAATCAGACACAGATCTCAATAACACTTCAGTGTACCATGCCATAGGGGTTAATGCCACAGGTTACATTGTTTCCTGAAAGGTGAGGATACGTTTCAGCAGTTATGGCCTTTTGATGGAAATGGACACTATAAAAATGAAGTTTCTAGAAGCCCCAAGGTTCTTACTTTGCTGTTTCATGTTTTTCTTTACAATTTATAATAATGTTATTTTCCTTTTCAGAACAGATGCTAACTTCTATATATATAATTTTAAGCAATAAGTATACAAATATTTCTCTTGAATCATCATATAGATCTATAGAAGTAGATGAAGTTCAGATAAATGCTTTCATGATAAGAGATATTCTTACCTGAGAAATTCTCAAGAAGAAAGATTATAAATAATCTTGGAGGAGGTTAGCATCAGTTAATGACTATTAAAATTAGATAAATCTATTGACTCCTTACTATGAAAAACGAGGAAACCAAATACCTCCTCCCACATCCATTATTCTGCACCACTGATTTTGTTGTTTTTATTTTTAATGAGGTTTTTAATTTTACATTCTAGGAACCATGGTTCCCAGGCCAGGTGCGGTGGTTCACGCCTGTAATCCCAGCACTTTAAGAGGCCAAGGTGGGCAGATGAGTCTAGGGGTTTGAGACCACCCTGGACAACATGGCAAAACCCTGTCTCTACTAAAAAACAAAAATGAGCCAGTGTGGTGGCACACGCCTGTAATTGTAGCTACTCGGGAGGCTAAGATGGGAGAATCACCTGAGCCTGGGAGGTTGAGGCTGCAGTGAGCTGAGATCTGGCCACTGCACTCTAGCTTGGGCAACCAGAGTGAGACCCTGTCAAGACAAAAACAAAAAACAAAACAAAAAACAAAAACAAAAAAACCCCTGGTTCCCAGAGTTGTTTATGGTTTTATATACAAACCAATTTAATGCTCATCTCAGAACCCTTTACCACATATTCCTTTTTTCTTTGTTTTATATTTACTCAGGTACAGTGGATTTCACTTTTAAATGGATTATTTTTTCAAGAAAAGTTCATGAGTCCTATGTCTCTGAGTGACATTTTAGGAAACTATATACTATAGTTATATTTTAATTTTTAATTATTTCTTTTAGTAAATTTAAATAAATTTTATTTATAGTGTTTATTAAAATGCTATTTGGTATTTACTTATTTTTATCTTATTTATTTATATATTTATAGCTATATTTTAGGGGGTTGGTTAAATGCTTGAAAATGAATATTTTCTTAGTACTTTTCAAAAAATGAACAGAAGTAAAACTATCTTTTTATTCTCTCTTTAACAAAAATTTTGCTGACATTGAAAGTTTAAGGGAAAACTCTCAAAAATCCGATTTTCCCTTTTGTAAGAATTGTACTTTTCTTCCTTCACTTCAATATCCGGTAGTATATGTTTGAAATTAGTCATTGTCAGGTTTTCCCTATTTTAACTTGAAAATTGAAAACTTAATTCCAGAAACCTTATTTTTCTTATTACATATCTGGAGGTAATTTTTCTCTCCCATTTTAAGATTTATTCTCTAGAATCCCAATTATGTGTATATATAGGCCCTTCTGTTCCATAAGTATATATATTTTTTCCTAATTCTTTTTTTTTCCTGTTTGGATTTCAGGAGCATATAGTTGGAATAAGCATGATCCTTAAGACCTCCTCATCTTGATCCTTACATGATCTTCTTTTATTATTAATTGATTTGGCTGTTTTTAATAATATAATTAACACAAAGAATCACCCTCTACCTCAATAGGAAAAGAAACAAACAAAAAACAATAGCCTACATCTAACTTTGTGGTTTCTGTCAAACCAAGCCCTTCTCTTCCCCTGCAGAAACCGTAATTTTAAATCTTATATTGATTATTCACTTGCATTTCTTTTTAGTGGGTTTCATATATTCCTAAATATTCATTCCTAAATAAGAATTTTTAAATAACAAAAATGTTTACAAGTTTCATTTCCAAAATATTAACCTCAGCATGGTTTCCTAAACCTCCCAGAACCTGTATTTCTTAAGAAAATTATAGTATAATAAGAGTATTATTGTAGTCTAATACTTAAGTATAATACTTAAGTATAATAGTATATTATTAATACTATTATAGTATTATGCTAATGCTACTACTAATATTATACTTAATAATAGTAATATACTTACTAACAATCATAATAGTAGAAGTATTCTTATACAAAGAAGATATATGCGGGCACTGATCAGGACATATG